>NC_057797.1:58292046-58295470 GCF_018294505.1 Triticum aestivum | reverse complement strand
GAGTGGTACATATTATAGCACTATTACATTAATTTCTTGTTGTATTGATCCTCAATAATGTAGCAGTCAAACAATTGACATGCTCTATGATATAAGTACTCATATGTAAAAATCAACAACAACAACAACAACAACAACAACAAAGCCTTTAGTCCCAAACAAGTTGGGGTAGGCTAGAGGTGAAACCCATAAGATCTCGCAACCAACTCATGGCTCTGGCACATGGATAGCAAGCTTCCACGCACCCCTGTCCATAGCTAGCTCTTTGTCGATACTCCAATCCTTCAGGTCTCTCTTAACGGACTCCTCCCATGTCAAAATCGGTCGACCCCGCCCTCTCTTGACATTCTCCGCACGCTTTAGCCGTCCGCTATGCACTGGAGCTTCTGGAGGCCTGCGCTGAATATGCCCAAACCATCTCAAACGATGTTGGACAAGCTTCTCCTCAATTGGTGCTACCCCAACTCTACCCCAACTCATATGTCAAAATCAGTGGATTATTAAAAGCTAATCACTTGTTTTTCTAACAAACCAACTGACAGGTATCCTAGGGCATGATTTCTGGTCATATGGTAGAAGTTACATAAGTCGAAGAATGTTAACCCAGGAAAAGGTAGGAAAAGAGACAAACCAGCATCAACATTTTCCATTATATCCTTCAGGCCTTGCCCCAAACTCCCATGAGATAGCAATCCACCATTCGAGAGTATAATATAGGCATTATCTAGCCATTTGAAATCTTTGACAGTGCCAGATCGTCCCATGCTACATGATGATGACGGCTTGATATCCTGTAGAGCAAAACTATTAGACAACGGTAATCATGGAAAAGGCAGCTACTGTTGAAAACAGTAAAACTACGATTTATTATACAGCAACCCAGACCATATCCGGCGCCAGGATCAACAAGCACTCAACCAGTAAACCTGGTCATTGCCAGGAATCGCCAAAGCATTAAAAAACTGGTAAACACCATCAATGGCATTAGCTCATTGGTCATTACTACCAGCTTGTTCTTACACAAATATCTAACTCGGAACATGCTGTGGAAAAATGCACTGCAGCAGAACAGATAATCCCATTCTAATATTCTATTGTGGTATTGTCCTGTTACGCTGCCCTGGACTGACATTGCATTGTTCACACGATTTTGTGGGGAACTGGAAAAGATGGTCCAACCTTATCGGTGAGCAAGGAAGTAGCCGAGAATAACTGGATCTCAGTGCCCGTGCAGGCAGCTAGCACGGACTGATCGCGGGAGAGCGCTAGGAGAGTGACGCCGGGGAGGGGCACGTCGGTGACGCAGCAGTCCTGCGCGCAGCGGGTGCTCGCCTTGCCCTTCTCCCTGGCCTCCTTGCTGGCCTCGATCAACGCCTTCGTCCTCGCGGCGATAAACCCTGGAAGCAGAGAGCGGGAAACCCTAGGCGGTGAGGTCTGACAGGAATGCAGAGGCGGGCGCTTGGCGGATGGCGATTCGGGGCAAGCTTACCGTTGGGGTGAGCGAGGAAGACCGCGGCGTGGCGGTCGGAGACGGCGAGCGGGCGCGCGGGAGGGGACTGGAGGTCGAAGAGGGGGAGCGGGGCGGAGGCGGGGGGTAGGACGGGGATGGGGTCGCCGACGAGGCGGAAGACGAAGTCGGTGGTGCCGTCCATCTCGCCCTCGACCTCGTCGGAGAGGTCCAGCTCCCGAGGCGCCGCCATGGCCGGCGGTGGCGGCCGGGGGCTAGGGTTCTGGGGAGGAAGTTGGGAGGGGGGGCGGTTGATTTTGCGCCGCGGCGAGGCAGCAGCGACGGGGGCTTTCGAAATTTGGAGTTACCCGAAGATTTAGGAAGAGGTTAGCGTGGTTTGTAAGCTGAGCAGTCAGCAGAGGGACGGGGACGGCGGGGAGCGGAGGGTTCCCGGCGGCGAATGTGGTGGTGGTAACCTGGAGTGACCGTGGGCCACAAAACAATGGACCTTTTTGACGGCTTCGGTCTTGGGCTACGGCAGAGCTGTGGTTTTTTGGGCCCTTGCTCTCGGGCATTCCCTAAACGGCGCCCGTTGCGCCGTTACAGGCATGGGCGCAAACGGGCGCACACCCCCGCGTCAGGCTGGGCCGGTCCATCTAACAAAAAAAAAAGAACACCAGTAAAAAAAAAACACCAAAAAAATAGGCGCTGCTAGGATTCGAGCCAAGTACCTCTACCGTCAAAGAACACCAGTGTAACCACGGGGCCGCCGGGAGGGATCTAGTTACCTTTTAATATTTCCATCTATTATTCGTTCTCCTCCCATTTTTTCGTTCTCTTTTTTTCTTTGTCTTGGTCCGATGAATTGGTTCGCAAGTACATGAACGTTTTGTTCAAATCGATGAACTTTTTCTAAAATTCATAAACTTTTTTAAAAAATTTATGAACTTTTTAAAAATTCGATGAACTATTTTTCAAATTGGATGAACTATTTTCGAATTTCGATGAACTTTTTTCAATGTTGATGAACTTTTTTAAAAAATTGATGAACTTTTTTCAAAATCGATGAACCTTTTTTGAATTTTGATGAACGTTTTTCAAATCTGTGAACTTTTTCTCCAGATTCGTGAACTATTTTTTCAAACGATGAACCTATTTCAAAATTGATAGATTTTTTTCTCAAAATCGTGAACGTTTTTTCAAAATCGATTAATTTGTTTCAAAACAAATGAATTGTTCTGTAATTTATGAACTTTTTCCCAAATGTTTCGAAAAAAATTAAAAATCAAAGCGCTACAGTAGTGTACTTAAAGTCCTTTGCCTGTATTTGGTCAGCAGTGCAAAGAAGCTCAGGTGGTTAGCATTCTTGTTTGCTGTTCTAACGTCGAGAGTTCGATACTTGCTGAGAACGAATTTAGGGTGTTTTTTTTGCTTTTTTCGCGCCCTTGTAGATTGTTGCTGGGCCGGCCCAGTCCTCCGCGCTCGTAACGAGCGGTTCGTGAGCGCTCCGCGCGTGAGCGCTCCCGCAAGGGAAAACCAGTTGCGCGGTTGGTTCCCGGTTTTCCCTTTCCGATTTGTGGTTTGGTGCGTTTTGCAGTTTGACCCTCGAACTATCTGAATTTTTTGTTTTCCCTTTCCTCACGAAAACACAAAAAAAATACCGGTTCGCGCGGTTGGTTCCCTTTTTCCCTTTCCCGTTTCCCTTTTTGTTCCTATTATATTTCCGGGTAATGGAGATTTATGGGGTAGTTACGGGTGGGGACTACCAACACTATCAAATGTCACCTTTCAAGTAAAGAAAAAAAAGCAACTTTTTAATGTCAACTTTCGGCTCGTTTAATTTTCATAAACATCTTGAATGGGGGGCATAGGTCAAAGTGTGTGTTGGTCGTGCGGCGTGCTGGTTCGTGCGGCGCGTTGTACGTCGTCGTGTGGCACGGCGCCTCTGGCGCGAGGGAACCTCCGGCTCGCCTTCGG
>NC_057797.1:58201061-58291319 GCF_018294505.1 Triticum aestivum | reverse complement strand
TTTAATTTTCATAAACATCTTGAAGAGGGGCATAGGTCGAAGTGTGTGTTGGTCGTGCGGCGTGCTGGTTCGTGCGGCGCGTGACACGGCGCCTCCGGTGTGAGGGAACCTCCGGCTCGCCTTCGGCTCGTTTAATTTTCATAAACATCTTGAAGGGGGGCATAGGTCGAAGTGTGTGTTGGTCGTGCGGCGCGTTGGTCGTGCGGCGTGTTGGTTCGTGCGACGCGTGTTTAATTTTTATATAGCAGGTTATGCTGAAGGTACGGGTTTGAAGCATGTGTTTGAAGCATGTGGTGAAGTTTGTGCTGAACGTTGTGCTGAAGGCACGGGTTTGAAGTAATTGCAGTCACGTCTGTTTACGAGTTAGGTTTGTGCATGCATTCACATGTGTGTATACTACGAAGGCATTGGTATGTCGCCTGCGGAGGCATGTGAAGTCACGTGCGCGTAGGAGCTAGCCACGGTTGAGGCGTTCTTGGTATGTGTGTGTGTGAATATTGTCCGGAGGCATGGTGACCCAGGGTTGATGGCACAAAGGCCATTTCACCTATGGAGGCACGGGAGGGTGATCTCCAGAGTCACGCGTAAGGCTATGTGTGTGTGTGGATATTGCCCGGAGACATGGTGACCCAGTGTTTGATGGCACAAAGACCATTTCACCTCTGGAGCCACGGGAGGGTGGTCTCTAGAGTCACGCGTAAGGCTATGTGTGTGTGTGGATATTGCCCGGAGGCATGGTGACCCAGTATTTGGTGGCACAAAGGCCATTTCACCTCTGGAGGCACGGGAGGGTGGTTTCCAGAGTCACACATAATGGTATGTGTGTGTGGATATTGCCCGGGTGCATGGTGACCCAGGGTTTGGTGGCACAAAGGCCTTGTCACCTCTGGAGGCACGGGAGGGTGGTCCCCAGAGTCATGCGTAAGGGTTCGTTTTGAGAGTCAATGTTGTCGTACAAATAAGAAGAGGCATTGTTGTTTATAGTTTATTGGCACTCTCTGATGATGTAAGAGGCATTGTTGTCGAAATACTTCTCTTTTCAACATGAACACGCAGTTTCTAACTACATTACATAGAAATATGAGTTATTGATAAAAAAATTTGTCACGTCTATATAGAATTAGCCTCGCGGTCTAAATCAAAAGTTTTAGTCTTTATTTTTGCTCAAGATCTTACTAATGTCGTCACCCATCTCACTGGCTTTGATTTGATTCATCTCACTACTTAAGAGAATGTACATTGCCTCTGCCCTCCAATCTTCGACCACATCCTGTGAAATTTTACCGAGAAGAGAAGTATATTATTAGAGTTTGTGCATATAAGTTGTTTATAAGTAAATCTATATAAACTTACTGTCAAATCTTCCACGTCTTGGACAAACTTTTCACCATTGTAGATGAATGCAAGCTTTAAAACAGCAAATGTTGATTCTTCCTTTTCTACCACTGGAACATCTTGCACGATATGAATCTGCCATCTTGTACGCATGGGAGTCATTGTTTATCCTAGTATGGTGTTGAAGACTTCTTTAAACCTAGGTATCTGGGAATATTGCATTTTGTAATTAATTGTTTTTATATTGCAACTTGTAAAACTGAAAAAATTGTTTGCTTACGATTGCCAACTTATGAACATGATATTCCTGATACTGTCTTTCTTTTCTTTTTTAGCATCTTCATTTTCCTGAAGAACTCGAGTTGCTTCTTTTTCATCCAATTTATCTATGTCTATCTTTTCTTTCTCAAATTCCTCTGGAGTCGTTTCTCGAGGATCAATAATGTGAACTTTGTTTTTGTATTTGTCCAGCACATATAGTACATAGCGGTCATCCTTCTCCATTGGAATGAATATCTGCGTACAAAATACTTGTTGCTTAGATGACAGTTTAATATAAAGTAATTTAATAGAATGCATATTTTGAGATTTTGTCATGGAGGAAAGGGTTGTCATCATGTTTGCTGTTGAGAGCGTTTTCTGTTGATTTCCCTTGAGATACATGGGAACCAGTTGATTCTTTCTTTTTTGCAATTCATTCTTAAATTTTTTAATACCAGTTTTGTGATGCTTTAAATCCAATATATGCTGCAAACAATAATTACGATAAAAAACTGTTAGAAAAAAGAGTTGTGTAACAATATAAAAGAGTAGGTGTTGCAATATAGACAAGATTTTGCTTTTTAAAATTTTACCTCTGCAAAGTTTGGGCCTAATATTACTCTATCATTCTGTTTTGAATCTTGTTTGCTTTCCTAGATTTCTGCTATGTCATCGAGGACCCTCTTTTCCATATAATGTGGTATGTTCGTGTGTGCTGGTCTTGGACCAAATACTGCCTTTAGTTGGGCTCCAGTAAGTTGCGTGCTTTCACTATCCCTACGGATGCGCCTAAATATAATTTTGCTGTGACAGGGAGATTAAATAATTTTGGAGGTCACGGTCAGTGAGAAACAGTTTTTTACATTATTTTTGGCCTCTGTCCAACTATATTTGAGGTGCAATAGAAAACAACCCACTTTTTGCATTCTTCCTGCCAGCTGTCGCTCATGACTAGATGGAAGAGGTTGGACGCCTCCGTTGTGTGTTGGAAGTAATGAGAATGTTTTGGGTATGGACTGATGCTTCGTCTTTTGTCCCTTTTAGTTTCATCTGTTTCTGTCAGCGGAAGTAGATATGTAATATGTAAGCTCTTGTGACACGAAAGACATTGGTGAACCGTGGGATGGGTAGGTTATTACAAAAAAAGATAAGTAGAAATGATTTTCTTACCTTTGTTGGTGTAAAAGAACTTCGAAGTTTCTGGTTTGAATTCTTTGATTCTTCCAGGTAGATCCTCGCACTTTACTTGGTTTGTTTCACCAAATATGGCTGTAAAAAGGAACTCTGGTTTCCACTCGGCATCTACGTTTCTTTGCTGCATGGAGGTCATTGGGTATTCTTTTATTTTTCTTTCATGAGATAATTGAAGTATTCAAGTAGTGGTGCTTGTAAAAATTAAAATTATTGCTCTCGTACTATTCACTTACATCGAAATCCTCATCATCTTTTATGAGATCAATGGCATTCCAGTATTTTGCAAATTGAACCATGAAGTGTCCGCATTGGGTACCCTACTGTTTTGGCACGCAAACTCTGTTAGGTGTTTCTGCTATCCTCGACCAGTTCGGTTCGCCGTTGGCTCGTAGCTCCGCTTCGCCGTAATGCTTCTTCATGAGTGTGTGCATCCTTTTAATTTGTGATTACGGTTTGATGTTATTGTTGTATTTTGGCATTAAACAAGGGAATGCAGGAATTGGAAAACCAATTAGAAAACAAGGTTGAATTGACGTACCAGTTCTGGATGATCCTTATGGTGTGTTTTCCATGTATTCTTTCCGTCTCCGTTTATGTAATTCAGTGAGTCAAGTATGTCGATGGAGCTCGTGTACTTGTTGAGCACGTACAATGTGTAGTGTTTATCTGTGTTGTGAGGTATCATAATCTGCGGTGTTTAGAGACAGAGTCAGTTAAAGTTCATTCTTGTCAGGAGAATTAAATGGCATGTAAATGTGCAATCTATAGGAGAAATGAATTATGTTTGTATATTTCTATTAACTTACCAGATTTTTCTTTAAAAGTTCCTTCCCTGTTACAAGGGGTGTAAACTGTTTCAATGCTTCGTCCTCATTGAATTCTGCTAGTCCTTCTTTCTCTCCAATTTTGACACTGAGCACGATCTGCAACCAAAAAGTTTTCTAATTTTTAGTTCAATCTTTATAAACACTGAAATGATGCAAGTGTTTTTTTGTCAAATTGGAGTTCATATGTTTGCAAATTCTGCAGGAAGTATGATTTTATCGGTTGTGTTGTATTGTTGCTGCACTGTCCATTCTTCGAACATGCGTTTGCGATGGAGCCCTCCATCCATCCATCATCTCCTTTCTGTAGTTGTTCCATTATTTGTTTTCCTGTAATCCAATCGGGTCGCTTCGAGCTAATATATACGTTTACACTGCAAGCAGAAAATTTTTATACATTAGTTAGGTTGGTTAAAAAAGGGGCAACATTTCTTTGTTTTTTTGTTGTGGCAAGAGAAAGTACTTACTCTCCGCATTCGTCTTGTCCTTCTTTGCTGAATAGGTATTCATGAAGTGCTCTGGCTTTGTTCATAAATTTGAAATCTCCTGGGACAAAAGTAGGAGTCATGATTTTTCCATGGAGCCTCCTTGAAGGCTTTACCGGTCTCTTCTTGACCGAGATTTTCTTGTCTGAACTGTTCTCAGATGATTGACCCATTGAATGTTCTCCTAATTCGTGCTGCAAGCTTGTCAGATACGGCATGACATTTTTGTTGAACTCAAAGTCTTCCTGGTAAATCATTGTTGTTTTGATTTCATCGAATGTCTGCCCCATCTGTTTAAGCATATTGTATTGCTTTAGTTGGTCTGGGTCAAGGTTTGAAATAAATTCATCAACTTCTTCATGCTTTTTCGTTGTTTTGTATTTTAGGAAGTCTAAAGAGATGGTGCTGGAGGTGCCTTTCTGATTTCTTGTCGAGTCTGTTTCTTCTTGAAGAAGAACGTGTTGTTTTTTCTGCTCGGAAACCTGTTCTTATGTATTTGGTACGTCGTTGCTTCTGTCATCCTCTTTTAAATCAGTTCATGTTTGTTCAGGTTGCTTTGTGCTCGGGATATTGCTGTTAATATTTTGCTTGTCCATAGCATGGTGTGGTATCTTGTCGTCTGGTGGTGGTTGATCTGGTTCTATTGGTGGATCCTTTTCTTCGTGGTCTGTGCAAGATTCTTGGGCGATGGCGTGGCTGCTGACATCCATGTTTACTAGATATATCAATAACTCCATGCTCTTTTGTGGTTGTCGCACGCATAATATGTTCTTTCTGCTCGGGATTTGGCGGAAACTCTTCTAGTATGCAACATTCTGTCTGTCGCATTTCTTTATCTCCCATATCGACTTCATACTTCAACATATCTGTTAGAATCAAATAGTAATATTTTTTTAAAAAGAATATTACTTCTTCTAGTGTGACAAAACTGTAAGATTTAGTTTCTGAAAAGACTAACCTGTTGTACACTTGATTAATGACGGTTTGATATTCCCTCTATGTTGACTGGTTAGTTGATATAGAATTTTTTTCCTCAACTCTGGTACTTGTTCTGGCTTTAAGGTTGCTGCTGTTCCATCATTGGAGTAGTGCTTCAGGTTCATGTACATATAGAATGCGCAACCCGTTCTGCATGTAGAGGAATGTTACTAGTAAGATTGTCGTATTCAAGGAACGGAAAAAAGAGAAATGTTGGAGCAATGGTAATGGTAATTGTTGCATTGAAAAGAATTATTTCAGTAATTTTAGTAGTGAAACTTGTATTGAAAAAAAATCAAAGAAGTGAAATGTTGGAAGTGCTTACGTTCTTATCCTTGAGGTGGCACCTGCAGTTTGACCCTTTTGAAATGGTCGATGCTTTTTTGTGAAAGCTGTAGCTCTGTGCTTACGTGCTTCCATATTTTCATTAATTTGCTGGTTACATTGTGGAAGAATTCTATTGTGCCTGGATATGCAGTTGAAGAGTCAAGGAGTTCAAAGCGCTATTTTTGCATGTTAATTGTAATGGTGAAGTAATGACTTGTATTTTCGTCTTGCTCAAACCCGCGCAACGAACATGGTAGAAGAAACTGCAAAACAAAAAATAAAAAGCAAATATTTGGAAATCTTCTTATATTTAGAAACATAAAATAGAAAGGTAACTTTTCATAACATATACACAAGCTGATCTGCTTATCATGTTATAATCTTGCAGTTTTTCGTCTTCTTGCATATTGAAAAATGATGTAAGCCTGGCAGGTAGTAATTTTTTTCTATTGTGTTCTTGATCATTATTTCTGTAGCACATTGGATCTTCGTCGTCGGCTTCCTTTATCGAGTGCTACTTGTTTTGTCACAGATGCAAAAGGGAATTTGTAAGTTCAGTTATAAAGTCATATTTATTGTTTTAAACGTGATTCTTTTGCCGTGATCTTTACTTATAGTGTTGCTTAACGACAGAATCTTTCTCCCTGTGCCATTTAGTTGTTTTCTCAATATTGTTAGCATGGGCTCGATTGCTTCGGTGCGTACTGAATTACCGACCTTGAAACTTTCGGCGACATGGCCTAGATTGACATCAAACTTGTTCGTTGTAATGGAAAGCTCATCCCTGCAAAGTATATTTATAAAAATGTTTTAGTTTACACATGATACAGTCAAAATGATCGTGTGTAATAATGTGTTTTGTGTTAGTTTCATGAACTTACATTTCTCTTTGTGTCCATGGCTTGCATACAGCGCTGTACATGTCTTCAGTGGCTTTGTTGACGGAATCACTATCTTTGTCCCCTTTCTCCATTGTGCCTGCGATGATTTCAAATTTAATATAAATAACTCCAAGTCACAAGATCACAAGATAGCAATTAAGTTTATATTGTCTTGCCTGCTTTGATGCTAGAAGATATGTCCTGTCCAGTGTTGTTCCTTTCTTGTTCTCCTTCTGCTTGTTGCGGCATATTTTGTTCTTCTTTTTGCATTGTACCCTTTTGTTCAGTTTTTTCTGCATCTTCATATGAGTCGTCTGTGTCTTTCTTAGCATCATGTTTTTCCTTGTCAACCGTCGTGTCTGGTGGTCTTTTCCGTCTTGTTTTTTAGTCTCGACCTGGTTGGCACTGACCTCTCTGCCAGGGGAGTTGGCATCGTACGACGGTGTAGGGTTTTCTTCGATGGTTTCTTCTTCTTTCTCTGGAACAATGTGTGTGTCTATTTCATTGCTTGTATCTCCATGGTCGCCTTCTTCGTGTTTCTGCGTTATCATTGAAAAAGCATTGAAATAATTTAACTTGCTACTTTATTTCAATTATAGCAGATGTTATGGGAAAACATCGAATTGTTTGGTGCGTTGTTTGAGCTATTTTGATTGTGATTAAGTCATGTAATTTTGTGGAAATATTTTGTGCAACTTCACCTGTTGAGCTGTCGTTGGTGATACTGACTGTTCCACCTGTTCTTCGTCGAGTGTAGTTTTTTGGGTATCCTCCTGTTCTTTGTTTTGGTGTTCATCGTCACTGTTATGTTTTTTGTCTTGCAGCTGTTCAATCATAAAGGTTGCTAAGTTTGAGTGCATTTCAGTTCTCATGGAACTACTTTATATTTTCGTAGAATCAGCTTATGTAACTTTACCTCCTCAATCGTTGCTGCTGAATGTTGTGCTTGTTCTTCGTTGAGTTGAGGTTTTTGGGCATCTTCTTCTTCTTTCTTTTGTAGTTCATCGCTGGTGCCATCGTTTTTGTCTTGTACCTTTTGAAACACAGAGGTGCCTAAGTGGCAGTGCATTTGAGGTTCCACATAGCTATTTTATACTTTGATAGGACCAACGTATGTAGCTTTACCTTTTCAGTCGTTGTTGCTGCTGCCGTCTCTGCTGCGTGTTTTTCGGTGAGTGAATATTTTTGGGCTTGGTCTTCTGTTACGTTGATGGCTGCCTTTTGAAGAACATATTGCCCTTCTTCAGTGTCCTCCTTTTGCTCATTGGTCTCCTCTCCCTGCTATGCAGGAAAGTAGTGAAATGTCAAATGCGTGTTTTTCAACTATAAGTTCATGAAGAGGTGTTATGTGTTTTCACCTCTGTATTTGTTGTTGTTACTGTTGATTCTTCATTCAGTGGTGGTTTTGGGTTCTTCTCTTGCTCTTTATTTTGTTGTTCATCATCACTGACCTTGTTTTTTTCTTGCAGCTGTTCAAACATAGAGGCGGCAAAGTGAGAGTCCATTGGAGTGAGTACAAATGTGGTTTAGGTTGAAGTTTATTTTATTCTGCACGCAGCAATTTTATAATTTCATAGTTGCAGGTTTCGTAAGTTTACCTTTTCAGTCGTTGACGCTGCCGCTGTCTCTTGTACCTGTTGTTTGGTCATTGAATTTTTTGTGGCTTGGTCTTCAGTGGCATGATTGTCTATTGTTTGAAGATCATGTTTGGGTTCTTCATTGGGCTCCCCTGGTTGTGTTTGATGGTCTTGATTGTTGATGGTTTCTTGAGCTTCTTGTGTCTGCACCATCACAAAAAATATTTAAGAAATGGGTGCATTTTTGACTGTTTCAGTTACAATTTTTTTATAAGACCTCTATGTCTGGAGTTGCAGGACTGTCTACTCCTTGTACTACGGCTTCTCCTTGTCTTGTGTTGTCCTCTAGTTTTTCTTGTTGAATGTCTATGCCAGTGCTTTTGCTTGCTTCCTCTTCCTGTTTAATAAAAATTGAAATTATAGATTAAACTTCATTTGTGTCCGAGCTTTGTAACGTCACCTCTTCAACCTCTTCAGATGTTGTTGTTTGAAGTTCTTGATCTTTGAGATCAGCGTACTCGTTTGTTTCCTGCATTTGTTCAAAGAAAATGGTGAGACATCCCTTATAATCTTTGTATTGACATGACGGGGTGTATTAGGTAGTTCAAACATCATAAAAATATTTTGAAAAGTGGTTGTTGTTGTTGAATTTTTACCTCCGTGTTGATGACTGGGTTATTTGTGCATGCATCTACTGTTTCTTTGTCAGGTATAACAGTCTCTTGTTTCTCATCTGCTGGGATGTTTTGCGCTTTCTCCTTTGTACTCGTGATGGTGATCTGCAATGTTGTGGCGCTGGAAATCTCTTGTACACAAAGTTCCTGTTGTGTGACCCCTTCGCCTGTTTGAGGTTCACTATAGGGTTCAATTTCATCACGGGTTGTCTCTTGGTCTTGCAGTGCTTGTGATACCTGGAGATCAAACAATATGAGTTTGTGGTTCACTTTCTTTCCTGCCATTTATGAGTTTTCGGCGTGGGTAATAGTGGGTTATGGAAGTTTACCTCCTCTTCGTTGTTTTCTTCTTCTTTGTTGTTTGTTATGCTAACGGTTGATTGTGGGTTAGGCTCTTGCATTTGTTTGGCTGGGCTGCTGATTTGATTGTTCTTCAGCTGAGCCTAAATTTTGTTGGAGGTTTGTTAGTTCACATATAACTCTATCTGGTTTTGAGAGGAAAAATGGATGTTCATACTGACCTCTTCACAGGTTCTGACGTCGATCGTATCTTGTGCTTGTGTTGGGGTAGTTGTTGTTGTAGCATTGTCTGCTATGAGGTTGCTTTGTTTGTTGTGTTCATTTGTGTTTTTGGGGTTGTTGACACCATCCTGCTGTTGGAGTTCATCTTGGCCTGGCGTGCTATTGGTACGTTCCTGAAAGCATTGAGGCAGTTCTTTTCAGTTTAGTATGAAAACAGGGGTTTGCTTTAGTGTGCGCATGGCACCATGCATTAGTATTTACTTACCTGTTTTTACCGCTTGTCAATGCCTATGTCCCTTGATTTTGCTCTTCTCTTCCTCTCTTCATCTTCTTCTTCTTTCTTTTTTGTCTCCTTTCTCTTGGTTCTGTTGTGGCTACAATTTCATTCGTGCGGTTGGCATCGGCTAGTCTACTTGAGGCTGCTGGATCTGCTTGCTCTAGTGTTTGTAGGGTCGCGTTGTCTGTCAGGTACCTTGTGCAAACTATGTCCTGAAACTGTCTGAGTTGTTCTAATGAATCCATCAGGGCAATTGTTTGTTGCGTGACTAGGTTCTTGTTTTTTTCATCCAGTATTTTTTTCCTTTTCGTTGCATTGGTTTTCAGCCCTGGTGGTTACTGAGGGTATCTGTTCTGCTTCATGGAGTACTTTTTGCAACAATTTGTTTATCCTTTGGAATCTTTCTTCTGCTCATGTGTTGATGCTTTTGTTTGGTTCCCTGCTTCCACTGGTGCCGACACGTGGTTCGCGCCGGCGTTTGGGTGGAGGTGGTAGCAGTTTGGTCATGTTCTGGTGTTGCTGTTGTTTGCGATGTTTTCCTGCTATCTGCTGAATTGAAGACGAAGTTGATGCTGTGTTGGCATAGAAGATTCTCTCTGCTGTTCCTTTCCATGTCTGCATCATTTTGGTGGAATGTAGTTAACTAGAATGGAAACCGTTTTGAAAAAGGGGAGGACTGATTTATGTACAATATAGCTATATCTGTGTTTTGCCAAATTCATAGTCATCTGGTCGTGCTTTTCCGTCCCTTTTCATGTCTGCTCTAGCTATTTTCGCTAGGTCACTCTCTTTGAGATGGTTTGCTCGTGGTAATGAGGTCTTGTCCATTGTCTTTGCAATCTTCCGCATTTCTTTTGTGTCGGTTGGCAGCAGCAGGGAGTCAAGGTACATGATTACTGGCCCCTGTGACAAACCATTGACATGCTTTTTGTTCTTTTCTTCCTGAGGCAAGTATCTGTGTTTCTGCCATATCTTGGCTCCTTCCTTAATACATTCGACAATTACCTCACATAAATCCATCTTTGCCATCTCTAGATAGTTCATGTCCTCTACCATTATAGCTTGTCGGGCGAAGATAGCGGCGCTTGACCCGCAAACAACGTTGTGGAAAAAAATAAGGAAAAATATTTTAACTGATTTCCTGTTTGACTGTTCGTCATCTAGTTCCACCAATTTATTTAGCTCTGCGAACAGTTCTTTTGGCCTTGGTGCCAAGGTCTGACGTCAGTTTTTTCATTGAAGTTGGGCTCTTCGCTGGCCTTGGTGCTGACTTTTCCGTGCCGTTTGGGTAATCAAACACCTTGTATATAGCTTCCTTGGTAATCTTAAGTTTCTTGTCTTCGGTATCATCATCAAAGGTTATTGTCATGCTTTCTATGTCCAGGTTGTCGTAGATGTGTGCTGTAAGTGGTCTGCAGATGGAGCCTGTTATTTTGCAGTTCTCTATGCTGCCAAATCCTGCCGTCCTAATATCTTCCCTGTGACGGTCTTTAAGTAAATTCCATGCTTTCTTGACATGAGCGAATGCTGACCCTGCCTTGATTTGGCATTTCTCTTCGTATGTTTCTTGCTGTTCTTCGACAACTGTTGGTGCTGCCAATTCTTTTCCGCTTGTCTTTCTTCTCTTTCTGTCCTTCTGACCTGATTTGTTCTGTTTCAGAAGACAAAATGAAAGGGTTTCGTTAGAAAGGAACGTTAGATCCTGAGTCCTTAATAGTGGTATTCAAAATTAGTACATAAGTGTGTTTTTACATCATTGTCATGTTCTGTGTCGGTGTCATGCTCGTCGGCATCATCGCCGTCTGTAGGAATGAAATCTGCATCATGTTCCCTGTCATTGTCATCATCATTGGTATCTGAATCTTTGCTGTTGGTATCGTCTTGTTCTTTTTCTATCCTTTGTCGTTTGTTTTTCTTCTTGCGTTCAGCTTGTTTCTTCGTGGTGGTTGGTGATGTTGGCGGGAGTACCATTAGAGGTACTGGCTGATTCTGCAAGGTACTAGTGTCGATGATGTTTTCAGCATTGTCCTTTTGCTTTAGCCTTTTTGCTCCAGGAGTAAAAACAGTGCTTGTATTTGATTTCCTCTTTTTTTTTGCTTGTTGTTGGATGTTTATTCTTATTGAGCCTAGTGTAAGTTATCATTTCTTCTGCAGGTGGTTTGTTCCTCATGTTTTGTTTTGTGTCCTTTTCTGATGAATGAGGAGTCATGCTACCTGTTTCCGCGCTGTGAATATCACCGTCTTCGTGTCCTGTATAATGACCAAGTAACAAAAAATGATGTTCTTTTTGTCCGAAAATAGCTGATACACATTTAAAATATATGTCTTCCATGATTATGCATAAGGAATGTGAAACTTCCAAAGGGGGTTTTTAGTTTTATTTTCTTGGGTTAAGATAGGTTATTACTATTGTTACCGATTGAGCTAATCAGGGGATGGAAGAAAATATTAATTAAGATTATGAGTGCAGCTGGGGTAGTGAAGTTAGGGTGAAGCATTTTCTGAGACAAAAATGCACTCTGCAGGTGATATTTCATAATTGGAGGAATATCATCAATGATAGTTCAAGATTTATTGGGTAAGTTAAACTATTTTTGAATTAAAAACAAGATAGTATGTGAACATTTTTTATGTTTTCTATAAAGAAATATATAAAAAGTGGTAGGTAGTTTTATTTGTAGACATAGTTAAGTCATTGTTGTCAAGGATAACAGTTAAGTTATTAATAACTCTCAATATAGTTTTTTGTAGATGGATAGTGGAGACTTTTTGCTCAAACCTTTGACAGGAGCTTGCTGATTTGCATGCTCTTCAGCAGGGTCTTCATTAGTATTTTGCTGCGTTTTAGCTTCTTCGTGAGGATTTGTCATTGCTGCATAAAAAATGGGCAGGTGTTAGAAGCAGAGTCGAGTGTCACAGGAAAAAAACATGCATGGTGTGAAAACAAATTTGCATGGATAGAGAGGCACTGGTTGTTTTACCATAGAAGCACAGGGTACATATATTCTTTGTTCACGGTATTTCACAGCAGAAGCACTTAATTTGAAAAAAGGTTACATTGATCAGACAAGGGATGTAGAAAATCTCGTACGGTTATCAGTTTAGGCCTCTCAGGATGCTTGCGGGGTTTGGATCTATGGACGTATTCTAGTTACTGATGTTTCAGGTTTTTTACCTTTGAGCACAAATCGTATGGCGAAAATCCCAGGGCGGAGAGTAGTAGCATTTCTATTAAATCTCATCTCTGCGCTAGTTCAATTTGTTAGGCAAATTGATTTTGGTTATTAGAAAACTGCTTGGTAGCGGTGGCTAGGGTTGTTGTTCCTGGAAGTGGAAAAATCACTACGATCTACCCGGTGGAATGGAGTGGGATAGAATGATAATTACCTTCAGTTGCTTGTGCTGTGTTTTGCGCTTCCATCCGCTTATTGTGTCGTTGCTCCTTTTTTGTTGCGATTTCCGCCGCCGCTATTGAAGTCCTCACCGTCGGTCGCCGCAGTCGGCGAGGTTATTGGTGTTGTCGCGGGCAGAGTGTGGCTTTTTGTTTGTCGGATTTGAGTGTGGTTGGCGAACGCGGTGGCGGTTGTCTGGTGACGCGAACTCGATTTCGAGTTTGTGTTTGTGTGTAGAAGGAAGGAGGAGAGCGTGCGGGAGTGATGAAGGTTTCGAGATTTATTTTCCGGAAGGGGAAGCAAGGTAGTAGAAGAGGGAGGGAGAGATGGAAACCGTCGAACCGTCTCCAATTGTCAGCCGTCCGTTTGGGCATCAAGATTCGTTATGCTTGGCTTGGTTTTTTTTTGTGCTACAGTATTTTTTTTAGTGTTGAGACTGTTAGTTCTGAAGTGGAGCCTCTCTACATGCATTTGGATGCAGGCACATGAGGCACATAAGTGCAGGTTCTACAGGCACGTGGATGCAGGCACGAAAGTGTGGGTTCTACAGGCACTTCCAGAGGGAAGCACAGGAGACACGGAAGTGTGGGTTCTACAGGCAGTTAGAGAACCACGGGTCAGGCCAGTGTCGTATGAGGCACGTGGATGTAAGCAGCGGAGGCACGGAAATGCAGCTAATACATGCACGGACATGCTGCTTCTCGAGGCACGGGTACCAACCCTGTGGACGTAGTACAAGAGTGCGGTGGCAGAGGCATGTGTTAGAATGCTCGGTTAAAGAGGCATGGTTGTGAAGTCTCGGGAGCGACGCGGGCATGGCAGTGGGACCATGTAAGAGTCACGGCGCATGTTTCGTTAGGCATGTGAGGCACGTTGGTTCAGGCACGGAAGGCAGAAAAGGTGAACCGACAACAGGCACGTACGTGTGTTTTGTCAAGTCATGGGTGTGTACTCTCTGGATGCACAAATGTATGTCGGGAGAGGCATGGGTTCGACTACTCGGTTACAGAACAACGTTCGTGAAGTCACGTGGGTGTGGCATTACGGGGCACGTAAGAGTCTGGGCGAGTGCCACATGAGGCACGTGGGTGCATGTACGTGTAGGCAAAGAAGTGAAGGCATCACGTTTGTGAAGTCATGTGGTAGTGCTGAAGTGGAGCCTTTCTATAGGCATGTGGATGCAGGCACACGAGGCACTGAAGTGCAGGTTCTATAGGCACGTTGACGCAGGCACAGGAGGCCAGTGTTGTGTGAGGCGCGTAGATTTAAGCAGTGGATGCACAGAAATGAAGCCAACGCAGCCACAGACATGCTGCTTCTCGAGGCACGGGTATCAACCCTATGGATATAGTACAAGAGTGCGCTGGGAGAGGCATGTGTTAGAATGCTCGGTTAAAGAGGCATGGTTGTGAAGTCTCAGGAGCGACAAAGGCACATATGTGTGTTTTCTCATGTCACGGGTGTGCACTCTATGGATGCACAAACGTGTGGCTGCAGAGGCATGGGTCCGAGTGTTAGAATGTTCGGTTAAAGAGGCATGGTTGTGAAGTCTCGGGAGCGACAAAGGCACGTACGTGTGTTTTCTCATGTCACGGGTGTGCACTCTATGGATACACAAACGTGTGGCTGCAGAGGCATGGGTCCAAGTGTTAGAATGCTCGGTTAAAGAGGCATGGTTGTGAAGTCTCGGGAGCGACAAAGGCACGTTGGTTCAGTCATGGAAGGCAGAAAAGGTGAATCCACAACAGGTACGTACGTGTGTTTTCTTAAGTCACGGGTGTGCACTCTCTGGATGCACATACCTGTGGCGGTAGAGGCATGGGTCCGACTACTTGGTTACAGAACCAAGGTTGTGAAGTGAGGTGGGTGTGGCACGACAGGCCTCGTAGGAGTCACGGCAAGTGTCATGCGAGGCACGTGGTTGTACGCACATGAGGCAGGGCTTAGAATGTACAGGAGGCACGGATTCTGGTACAGGGGGCACTGAAGTAAAAACAGTGCTGTGACGGACACGAGGCACTTAACTTGAAAATAGTTACAATCAAGGGACAACGGGCAGAGAAAATCTGGTGTAATTACCAAGTTTGAGCTCTCAGTATGCTCGAAGTATTTGGATCGTTTGAGGTATTATAGTTAGTGAAGTGGCAGGTGTAGTACTTTTAAGCGCATTTCGTGTGGTGAAAATTCCGCAGCGGGGAGCAGTAGCGTTTCTATTAAATGTCGTGTGTACGGTACTTCAATTTTTGAGACAAGTTGATTTTGGATAGTGCAAAACTCTGTTTTTTGTGGTGGATAGGGTTGTTGTCCCTGGAGAATGGAATGTAATGGGATAGATTGTTATTTACATTCGATTGCTTGTGTTCGGCTTCTCGCTTCCATCGGTCGATAATGTCTGTTCGTTTTTTTGTTGTGATCTCCGCCGGCGGTGTTGAAGTCCTTGCTTCGTCGTCGTCGGGTGGGTACTTTGTGTTGTTGGGCGCATCGTTTGATGGTGTGTATCTCGAAGTGGGAGGGTGGTTGGCGAAGCGTGGTGGCGGTTGTTTTGTGAGGGGAACTCTACTTGGAATTTGGTGTAATGAACCTATGAGGAGATCTTGTGTGAGTGTGGAATGTTTCGAGATTTTGCTGTGGAAGAGAGGAAGGAAGAGAGTAGTGGAGGTGGGATAAATGGAAATGATGGAACCGTATGTAATCTTCGACGGTCTGATTTTAGTATCAAGATTTGTGTCGCCTGGTTTTTTTTCGCTATAGCATCTTAGTAGACATGTGAGGCACGGAACATCAGGGTCTACAGGCACCGACGTTGGAATTTTAGAGGCACTGGTATCAACTCTGTGGATGCACAAATATGTGGTGGCAGGGGCATGCATCTGAAGACTTAGTCAGAGAGTCACGGTTGTGAAGTCTTTAGAGTTACGAGCGTGTGTCGCCACGGGCACGTGAGAGTGATGCGTCGGGAAGTTTGGTACTAGAGGCATCCATCGGAATAGTACTTAGAGAGTATGGGTTGTGGGTCCACATGTGTGAAGTCTGTGCAACATTGGTCGTGTGGTAGTAGCGGCGTGCGCCGGGAAAGGTGCGAGCAATAACATTTGTTACGTGCTTAATCGGACAATTTGACGGTTGCTTTTTCCCGCCAACCGCGAGCATTGCCACTCGGCAGTTGCCTCGACGCACAGCAATGACAAGCGCATGTCTTCCGCCCTCTCTACCACGACAAGACCGCGTCCAACCGCCTCCTCCACGACCCAGACCTTGGCAGAAAAGGGTAACTGCGCTTCCATAGCCGCTCAATTCTGAAAACACTATTGCCGTTCCATCTCAACTAGCATCTCCTCACAATCTCTGTGTGAAGGCGGCCATCGCTGGAGGAGCGTAATGGCGGAGGAACCATCTGCCAAGCGTCCCCGTGGTGAGACGTCCGACCAGAGCACGGAGGTCGACGACGTTCAGGTCCCCAGTCAGAAGCACGACTACAAAGTGCATCTCAAGGAGGTTGACATCCACGGCAAGGAAAAGCTGGATGTCGTATGCACCAGCAATCCTGAGGAAGCCGACAAGATGATCAGCAGGATCCTGAAGAGGCTCTGCGGCTTGTACCCTCACTACATCGGCGTTGATGTCGAGTATACCAGGGAGGACCAACCTCCGCAGAGGGCAGCAGTTCTACAATTATGCGTGGAGGAACTCTGTTTGGTATATCACATCACCGCGACAACAAAATGGTGAACCATCCTACAGTTTCAACCTCTCTGTGCTTCTGTTTAATTATCTTTTCACCCGGAAATTTGATTAGATTGGTTTATTGAGTTGATGTATCAGTGAAGTTTCTGAAGTAGATGCAGCACAATAGATTTTGAACTTGACTCACCAGATCAGTTCATGTATTTGATGCACTAGATTAATTTATGGGTTTGATGTACGAGATTATTTTCTGAACTCGATGTTCTAGCGTACTTTCTGTTCTAGTGTATTTTCTATATTTCATGTTCTAGTGTAGTTCAGTTTCTTGAATTGATGTGTTAACGCGGCTAAGAAGTGGATAGGTAATTGGTTCAAGTGTAAATTCCAAAAAATAAAAATAACATGTTGTGCTTGTATTTTATTTCTGAACTTTGCGTAGCAGTTTCTGAAATGTTTTCGTCCATGAATTATACGTACTATATAAGCATGTACTTGATCGATACTTGATGAATCGACCTTAAATGTGCCATCCCCCTGCAGGCCCAAGAGCCTGCGCCCGTTCCTGAAGGAGGACAGGTTCTACACCTTTGCCGGCTTCAGTATTGAAGGTGACAAAGAGATGCTGCGAAGTTCTGGTTTGGAGATCAACCCCGACAAGTACGTCGACATCCAGCGCAAATGGAGAGTTCCTTTCAAGGGAAGAAAGAGGTACCACTCTTTGGCTGATGTTGCAGGTAGCGTGATCCACCCATTCTACAAACAGATGAAGGATAAGATTGATAGAGTTGAAGACCATAAACTGTGGGGGATTAGCCCACTGCCAAATTACCTCATTGAGTATGCAGCGATAGATGCGTATGCAACCTATGAGTCATGGAAGAGAATTGAAAACATCAGAGAAGGTTTGGAGAGTGCAAAAGAGGCAGAGAAGAATTATGACGATCCTTACTACGTATACTAGTGACGACGAAAACATAGAAAACTGGTCGTGGAGTTGCTTGTGTTTATGCTTGTCCTTTCTATTGTATCAGGTTCGTAGTTTACTTCTGTTAGAACGAAGGAGTTTGTAATGTCATCTGTATCAGGTTAAACAAGTTTCCTTATGTCAAGTTGTAGTTTGTTTATGTGATTGAGCAAGTTATTTAGCTTGCTAAGTACTATGTTTATTCAGCAATCATGTGATTTTGAAGTAGTAATGTTGCTTTTTACTCTAAAAACAACAAAATGCAAAGCAGTCTTTTTGCGCTGAGTACACTTTAGTTGTCCACACAAGCGCGTCTTCTAGAGGAGTGGCAGGATTGGTATGGGCCGGAATACGCAGTTAGAGAGGCACAGGTTTGCAGTCTTTAGAGTCACCGGCGTGTGTTACTACAGGGGCCGGAGGCACGTGGACGGGGTAGCAGAGTTGAGCTCCTAATACATAGTTACAGGGTCACGGTTTGGAAGTGAGTCAAGGTTGTGCGACGTCATGGGGCATGTAAGAGTCATGGCAAGTGTAATGTGAGAGAGGCACCTGGATCCAGGTACGCAAGGCACGGGATTGCGACTTCTCGATGCACGGGTATCAACGTTGTGGGTGCACAATAGTGTGGTCTGAGAGGCATGTGTTGGAATGCTCGGTTAGAGATGCACTGTTCTGACGTTTGTGAAGAGACATGGGCGTGGTACCGTGACCATGTAAGAGTCTCGTGGCGTGACACGTTAGGCACGTAGATGCAGTTACGGAAGGCACGGAGGTGAAGACCCAAGAGGCACGGAAGTGGGGTTTTTGTTGTTGCGAAAATTCAAAAGTGTGATACCAGAGGCATGCTTCCGAATACGAATTTAGGGAGTCACGGTTGTGAAGCCTCTAGAGAGTCACGCGTGTCTGGCATCACGGGCATGGAGTGGTGTGGGCCTTTGAGAGGCATTACTGGCTCTTAACCCTCTGGATGCATGGTGGTGTGGTCGGAGAGGCTTGCTTGCTAATACTGAGGTAGGAAGGCACCATTGTGGATGCACAGGTGTGAGGTCTCTAACGGCGCGAGTCGGTGGGACCACATGCATTTGTTTGAATACTCATTTAGAGAGTCATGTTTGTACTCACGCCAGACTCATTCTGTAGGTTGGTGGCGTTCGGCAGCACACGGTTTTAGAAAAGGGGGAATGTTTGTGAAACATCAAAGTCACCGGTGGTCACGCGTGAGTAGTATGTAGAGTCATGGCGTGTCGACTTGACGCACGTATGTCTAGGTATTGATAGTTGGGGCATGGGCACCGGCTTGTGTTCGAATGCTTGGTTACTGAAGAATCAAGGAACTACATCAATAAAAATAGTCTGTTGCTTCATTATTACAGTATGATGTGCGGTTAAACCGTCTTCTGGTGTTTCGATGGAGCTAGGCTCATTCGCTTATCAACAACTTTTTATTGCGTGATGTCGTCGTAGATCTTTCTAATCTCATCGCCCATTTCGCTGGGTTCGATTGTATTCTGATCGCTAAATAGTAGCTTGCACAGTTGTTGTGCTTTCCATTGTTCCGTGCCATCCTATAAAAAGGTCAGTGAAAAAAAGGAGAAAAAACACATCAGTATTAGGTCATGCAGTTGTATGATACCTAGAAGATTTATTGCGAGTTTTAAGCGAAAACTTACGTCGAAATTATCAATCTCTTCGACGAAGTGGTTGCCATCAAAGAGATGCGCGAACCTTAGAACAGCAAACGGGGTTTCACCTTTGTTCACCTTTGGAACGCCCTGTAAAACTTCAACACCCCATCTTGTATTTTCCTTTTCGAATTTTTCACCCAGTAATATTTCGTATACTTCTTTAAACCTGGGAACCTGGGAATTGCATTTTGTTTTTGTTTTTAGAGATACATGTAGTGTAATTTGTAAAACTGAAAGATGGCGTTATTTACAATTCTTACCACTTTGTCTTTATGGTTGTGGTATTTGTGATGGTCCTTTTCTTTGATGGCTTCGTTGTTTTCCATGATAGCAATCTGCTTCATTAGTTTGCCATCATGCACGTGTCGATCACGTTGATTTTTCAGGTATTCTTGTCTTCTCAATTCTTCAAGAGAGGTTTCTTCAGGTTCGATGATTTGAAGCTTCCTTTTATATCTGTCGAGCACCAATAGTGTGTATCGGTCTTCCTTTTCAAATGGCATGAATACCTGTGGTACAAAAGTTTTATTGTTAGAGGAGAGTTTAGAATATAGTATTCTGTTTTGAAATGCTTATTTTTATTTTGTTGTATGGAAAACGCTATTACCATTTTTGCTGTTTTGAGCTTCTCTGATTGACATTTCTTAAGGAACAAAGGAACCAAGGCATCCTTTTCTCGTGTGAAATCAACTCTGAAGTCCTTCATAGATTTTCTTTTATCCTTTAAACCCAGAATATGCTGCAGGCAACAAATAAAAAACGATAAAAAACGAGTTAGAAAAAATAGATTGGTACCAAGAGATTAAACAATAGTTCGAAAAAGATGAGTTTATATGATCACTGTGATTTTTTTTGAAATTTACCTCCGCAAAGCTTGGGCCTAATAATAGTCTATGTATTTTGTGTATAGTTTGGTTGCTGCTTTCCCATGCTTCTGCTAACTCATCGAGCACCTTCTTTTCCATTCCTTGAAGATTTTTCTTGTTTGCAGGCCCAAATATTTCCTTTAGCTTTGATCCAGTAAAAGTTGTCTTTGGTTGATCTCTCGAGAATACTACTTTTCTGCTTACATTCAGGGCAGTAGAAGAAATTTTTGTTGAGAAAGTCATTAACCAAGTACTTCCTTTTGATAAACAGGAATTTAAGGTTCTTTGTAGTTACCTTTTGAATTCATCCTGCCATGTGTCACTCATGACTATGTTGTAGAGCTCGTTTGCCTTATCCACGTGTAGAAACGAATGCCGGTGTTGCGGGTATTTCTTGCTGCTCTCTGACTGATGCTGGTTTTTTACGTCTCGCTCTGTCAAAGCAAAAAAAATTATGGTTGTTGTTTCTAAAATAAATATTTGAAGCTCTAGTAATGATGACTGATGGTAAAAATGAAAATAGTTATATTACCTCTCATGGGTGAAAAAAGGTTTGCAGTCTCTGGTTTGTAATCTTTGAGTTTTCCAGGAAGTTGATGGTCCTTTATTTGGTTGGTTTTACCGAATATGAGTGTGTATACGTACTCCGGTTTCCATTCGGCATCGACCTTGCTGGGCTGCAGGCATGTGAAAATGTATGGTTTATAGTTACGCGTTGTTCACAATTGTTAATAAACTAATTACGGTAATAAAGAAATCAAGTTATTTGACGTGTATGCAGTGGTAACTTACATGAAAATCATCTCTGTCCTTGACCAGTTCTTTCCCATTATAGTATTTCGCAAATTGGGCCGTGAAGTGACCGCATTGTGTTCCTTCTTGCTTTGGTGTGCAGACCCTGTGAGGCCTTTCTGCTATCCTTTCCCAGTCTGGTCCGTTCTTGTGTTTTAGTCCGTGGTGCTTGTTCATCAGCACGGACATCCTTCTCATCTGTTATTGCATTATGGTTTTGTTGTTTGGGTGCGGCATTGAGGAAAGTAAGAGTATCATACTATCATGAGGAAAAGAGGAAATAAATGTACACAAAGTACGTACCAGTTCTTCTCGATGCTCGTGGTGTTGACTCCAAGACAAATCGGCGTAGTTTACGTAGTTCAGTGAGTCAAGGATGTCGATGCTATCTCTGAACTTGTTCACAACATAGAGCGTGTAGTGTTTGTTTGTGTGGTGAGGTATCATGATCTACGTTGAGAGCGGAGATCATTGTTGATGTAAAAATTGAATTTCATTTTATCGTTGAAAGCCCAAAGAGAATAGGTCATGTGCTAAGTAATAATACTGAGCTTACCATCTTCGAATGGAGGATGTCTTTACCTCCCACGAGGAGTTCAAATCCTTTTAGTGCTTCGTCCTCGTTGAATTCTGATAGCTCTCCGTTATCATAATTGAGACCGAGCACCAGCTTCAAGAAAGAGAGTGTGTGGTTTTAGTTAAATATTCTATCGTAGTAATGGCGGTGGTTTTTTTGTGGGTGAGGTATGCATACATTTGCGAAACCTGCAGGGAGTACAGTTGTGTCGTCTGGGTTGAACTGTTCTTGTTCTGCCCATTCCTCCAGTAATGCGTTTAGCATGGAGCCCTCCATCTGTGTTTCTCCTTTTCCTGCTTGTTCCATGAAGGATTTTGCTGAAATGCAGTCTTCTCGGTTTGAGCTTTTATATTTATATAGCACTTGTCTGCAAGGAGGGTTTGGAAGTAGGTGAGTGAATTGTTAGTTGGATGTTAGAGAATCTGTAGCTCTGTGTAGTTGTTTCCATGGAACTAGGAGAATCTGCTTACCCTGCGCATTCTCTCTGTCCTTGTCGGCTCATCAGATATCTATAGAGTTGCATGGCCTTTTCTCTGTAAATGAAATCTCCTGGAACAAGTGATGCAACCTTGACTTTCCCAGGTTCCTTGCTTGGTCGTTTGAATGGCCTCTTAATTGAGATTATGTTTGCCGAGCTGATCTCTGATGATTGAATCATTGAGGGTTTTGGGGATCTTGTCTGTACTCTTGGAAGATGCCTCGCCTTTTTCTTGTCATGACCTAACTGCGCCTGCTCGTTAGGCTGCCTAGGTGTTGGTGATTCCTTTTGTTTGCTGTTGTTTTTGATGCTCGGTTCTACTAAGATTGCAGCATCGCGTTTCCTTTCTTCAAGTATCTTTTCTGTTAAATCCTTCTCTTTCTGCTTCTTTTCTTCTTCTGCATGTTTCACCTCGGGTGATGTTCTTGGTTTGCGATCTTCGTCAACAGGGTTCTTGTTCTGTTTGGAAAGATCTTGTTGGCGAGTTGGTACGCTCTTTGTCCTGTTATCACCTTCTAAAGGAGAGCCTGTTATGTGTTCTGTCTTTTTATCTGGGGGTGTTCTGCCTGGTTCTATCGGTGGATCTTTCCGTTCGTCTTCCTTTTGTAAATCAGTGTCTGGCTGCGCGTGTTGTTCCCTCTGTAAACCAGCATATGTCTGGGCTTGTTCTTCCGTGAGCGCTTCTTCAGATGCTTTGGTGGTATCCTTGCTGCTCACATGATAATCTTCTTTCTCCTCATCGCTGCTTGTGTCATTAATGTCAATAACTTTTATCTCTTGAGCGCTCGTCCCAATGTGCTCGGGAGTTGGAGGAATCTCTTCTTGAATTATGTCACAATGTATTCGTTGCATTTCACTATCTTCCATATCGACCTCATAGTTCAGCATATCTATTAAAATAAAAATTAAAAAATTATTGGTGTTTCTCTGAAAATTATATAAGTAGAATTTTACTTTGTTGTCTTGAGAAAGAGAAACCTTTGGTGTAGTTGATTAATGACAGTGCGGCTGTATCTCTGTATTGGCTGATTATTTGATAGAGAATTTTCTTCCTCAACCCCGGGACTTGTCCTTCTGTTAGGTACATTGTTTCTCCACCGTCGGTGTAGTGCTTTGCATTCATAAACATACAGAACGCATAGTCGAGTCTACAGGTAGAAGGATGATTGGTTATTGTCGTTGTCCAAAGATGGTTGGGCAGTTAAGGTGAAGTTGTCCTAACGTCCTATGTTTTTTATGGATTGAATTAATAGTTTAATTGTTATAGTGAGTAAGGAAAAGGAGAAAGGTTTGTAGTGCTTACGTTCGTCCCTGAAGTGGCACCTACATTTTAACCTTTTTGAAATGGTCAATACTACTTGGAGATAGCTGGAGCAATTTGCTTACTTGCTTCCATATGCTCTTTACTTTGTTTGTTACTGTGTTGAAGTAATCCATTGTTCCTTCATGTTCAACTGCTAAAGAGTCAAGGAGTTCGAAGCGCTCTTTTTTCATGTTTATTGTAACAACGAAGTAGTGGACGACAGCTCCTTCCCGAAGAGGCCCGCCTATGCAAACTGGTAGAAAGAACTGCAAAAAGGAAAATAAATAAATAAGGGATCCTTCTTGAATTTAGTCATGATTTGTTGATCGTTAGACGGAATTGTAGTGCCGAGATTGTATTTCTTATCTGTAACATGACATGTGCTTACTATGTCGAAATCTTGTAGTTGCTCTCCTTCTTCCAGATCAAGGAATCTTTTGAGCCTTTTAGGCATTGTCTTGTCTTTGACGTGTGCTTCGTCTTTATTTTTCAACTCCAATGGATCTTCGTGGTTGGCCATGCGTATTGATGCCTGCTTTTTTGTCACATGTGCGTAAAAGAGATTTGTAAATTCAATTGTACAGAAAGGTTGAAACTTGAGGTTTACTTACGGTGTTGTATGTTGATAGAATCTTTCTCTTTGTGCCCCTGAATTGCTTTTTCAACATCTGTAGCATGACTGCCATGGTTTCGCTGCGCACTGCTTTCCAGACTTGAAGCTTTCCGCCATGAGGCTCACCGTTACTGTTGACGTCTCTGTATTTATAAAAATCTCGTGCCTGCAACACACACACACCACACACATATATATATATTTATATATATTTACAGGTATACATGTAAAATCTTTAAGGGAGAAAATCATTGGAGGAATATAATTCGTTGGTGGTAACATGAACTTACCCTTTGTCCTCATTCGCTGTCATGACGTTGTTGTACAGGCGTTCGATCCCTTCATCTTTTGTGCCTTCTTCGATGACTAGGTTTTGTATGATCAATGGTTCACGTTCTGTTTGAGTGCCGTCCTGGCTTACCGTCGTGTTTGTGGCGGCAACATCTTTTACAGAACAATGTTTCTTGTCTGATGGTGCGGCCTTTTTCTTGTTGTTGTCTGACTCTCTCTGGAATGTTTGCTGCATGGTCTTCCAATGCACCGTGGCCCTTTGCTTCTTTGCTTGTGTCTGCGTGCGTGTCTTGTTGAGGTTTCTGCGTTGTCGTGTAAAAGCGTGGTTAAAAAATAATTAAATATGCTCGTTATTTTCATTGTAGTTTAGTGTCCATTCCCTAAGAAAAATACTCAAATGTTTAAGTGTGTCTTTGAACGTTTTTTTGTAGCTTCACCTTTTCAGCCGTTTCCGCCGGTGCTGCCTCTTTGAGCTTTTCTTCTTTGAGTGGAGGTTTTTGGAGCTTTTCTTCTTGAGTGGAGGTTTTTGTAGCTCCTCTGGATCTTTTTTGTTTTGTTCTTCTGTGGTGCCGTCGTTTTTTTCTTGTGGCTGTTGAGACATAGAGGTAGGTAAATGAGATTGCATTTGTGTCTTTGTTCACTCAAATATCTAATTTCCTTAAAAGCAGGTTATCTCACTTCACCTTTTCAGTCTTTTGCGTCGACATTGGCATCTCTGTTATTTCTTGCTCGGACTGTGGAGGATTTCTGGCTTGGTCTACGGCGGTTACGTTGTCCGTTGTTGGAACAACATCTTCTGATTGTTCCATTCCCTTGTGTTGTTGTGTTTGTTGGTCTTGAATATTGGTGCTCTCCTCTGTTTCTTGCATCTGTCGGAACGCAAAAAAAGTAATTAAAATGTGTCTGTTTTTTTATATGCTATAGAAAGAGGTTTTGTAGCTTGACCTCTACATTCAATCTCTCTTTTGCCGTTCCTGTCACTTTTTCTCTATCTTCTGGAGTTTTTGTACATTATCGAGTGGTAGCAGCACTTTCTATCGCTTCTTGAGGTACATCTTCTGCTTCATTTGTTTCTTTCTTCCATTCAGTCAAAAAATGTAAATAAAGTTTGGACTTCATTTGTGCATGCATAACTTTTTTTTAGTTGTAGGAGCAGGTGCGTGTAGCTTTACCTCGTTGGTCTTTCATGCTGGTGGCATGTCTTCTCGGTTGTATTTGTCACGTGGAGACTGCTGTTTGGTCGGCGTACTGGGTACCATTTTAGTCGCCATTTGCCCTTGTTTTTTGGTTTGTTCTGTTTGTACCCCTTGCTATTCTTTGGGATGACTGTCCTCGTTTGTTTCCTGCGTTTCATGAAAAAAGGAAAAGCATGGTTCATTGCTTGTAATTCTTGTGTTAATGTGACAGGTTGTGCTGGGCAGTACATTTCTTATTAATTTTGGAAAAATGGTTCTTGTTGAATTTTACCTTTGCGCCAGTGGTTGGGATATCCGTTTCTGCGTCCACTTTTTCTTTGCTTTGTATACCGGCCTTGTGTGTGTCACCAGGTGCAGTGTCTGAGGCTTTCTCCCCTGTATCGGTCATCTGAAATGCTCTTGTGCTGGAGAGCTATTCTATATCAACTTTCTGTTTTGCATGGGCATCCTCTACTCTTTGTTGTGCTTGTAATAGCTGATAGATGAAACAATATGAGTTGACGGCATTTGGGCGAGGTGGGTTTGGAAGTTTTACCTCTTCTTTGTTGTTTTCTTCTTGTTTTTGTGGCGTGCTGTTAACGGTCGATGCTAGATCAGCCCGTGCCTCGTTTGCGGGAGCGTTGATATGATACTTGTCCGGCTGAGTGTATATTTTATTGCAGATTTGTCAACTAACTCAAGACCGTTTCTAGTTTAGAGAGAAGAGACTTTTTAGAAAGAAGAGACTGATTTTTTATACTCACTTCTTTGCTGCCTCCGATCCTGTTCGTCTCTTGTAGTGCTCCTGTTGATGCTTTTGAGGGAGCATCATCTGTTGTTGGGTTGCTTGTTCTATTGCTTCCATCCTCTTGCTCGGTGTTCTTGACGACATGCTGCTGTTGGCCTTTATGTTTCGGTGGCGTTCTCTTGCCGTGTCCCTGACAGAATTGAAGACAGATTTTTTAAGTTCAAGTTTGAAAGCATCGCTTTCGAGTTACATGGATGATGTATTTGTTCTCATTTACCTGTTTTTCATCTTGATCATCTACGTCTGCAGCTACTTTTCTACCTTGTTCTTGCTGTTCTTCGGCACTTGCTGTATTGGTTGATACATGCTCTTTGCTTTACTCTTTTTGCACCTTGTTATGTTCTTTTGTCTCCCTCTGGCTAATTCTCGAGGTCTGTGTTCTTGATTTTGTTATTCTTTTCTTCCTTTCATGTTTGTTTTGTTGGTCTTCTTCTTCCTTCTTCCTTTTTCTCCTCGCTCCTGGTTCTGCTGTGGCTGCGACTTCTTTCATGTGGTTGCCATGTACAAGTGTAGTTTTGGCTCCTGCGTCTGCTCCATCCTGCAACTTCAACGACGGTTCTTCTGGTAAGCTCACTGTGCAAACAATGTCCTAAAATTTTCTAAGTTGTTTGAGAGAATCAATCAGGGCCGTTGTTTGTTGCACCACTGAGTTCTTCATGTTTTCATCTAATTCCTCCTCTTGTTCGCTGCATTGGTGTCCAGCCCTGGTCTTTATTCTCGGTATCTGTTTTGTTTCGTCGAGTACTTGTTTCAACGTTTCTTCTATCCTTGCGAATATTTCATATGATCCTGTGCTGGTGCCTGTGACTGATTGCTTGCTTCCACTCGTGCTGACATGTGCTTTGTCCCGGCGCTTGGTTGGGGGTGGTAGTAGCTTGGTCGTCTGCTGGTGCTCCTGTTGTTTTGCTGGTATCATCTGTAATGAATGCGAAGGTGTTGCTGTGCTGGCATAGAAGATCCTCTCTTCTGTTCCTTTCCATGTCTGCATTGTTTCGGCAGAATGGAGTTGGTTAGACTGGAAACCGTTTTTATAAGGTATAATGCATATATATTCAATAGGGCTATACCTTTATCTTGCCAAATTCATAGTCATCTGGTCGTGCTTTTCCGTCCTTTTTCATGTCTGCCATAGCTATTTTCTTTAGGTCACTCTCTCTTAGGTGGTTTGCTCGCGGTAATGATGTCTTGTCCATTGTCTTTGCAATCTTGCGCATTTCTATTGTGTCGGTCGGCAGCAGCAGGGAGTCGAGGTACATTATTACTGGTCCCTGTGCCAAACCATTGAGATGCTTTTTGTTCTTTTCTTCCTGAGGCAACAACCTGTGCTTCTGCCATATCTTGGCTCCTTCCTTAATACTTTCGACGATTACCTCACAGAAATCCATCTTTGCCATTTCTGGATAGTCCAAGTCCTTGACCATAATGGCTTGTTTGCTGAAGGTAGGGGAGGTTGTTCCACAGACAACGTTGTGGAAAAAAATAAGGAAAAATATTTTAACTGATTTCCTGTTTGATTGTTCGTCATTTACTTTCACCAACTTTTGTAGTTCTTTAAACAGATCGTCGTGATGGAAATCCATTTTCTTGAGGCCAAGTTCTGTGATCAGTTCTTTCACTGAAGTTGTGCTCTTCTCTGGCCTTGGTGCTGACTTTTCCGTGCCGTTTGGGTATCCAAACACCTTGTGTATAGCTTCCCTGGTAATCTTGATTACTTTCAGCTGATCAGCGTCACCGAATGTTATTGTCATGCTTTCTGTGTCCAGGTTGTCGTAGATGTGTGCTGCAAGCGGTTTGCAGATGGAGCGCTTTATTTGGCATTCCTCTATGCTTCCAAACCCGGCCGTCCTAACATCTTGCCGGTGACGTTCTTTTAGTAAGTTCCATGCTCTATTGACCTGATCAAATGCTGCTCCTGCCTTGATTTCGCATTTGTCCTTATTTGTTGTTGCCTCATGTTCATTATCCGTTGGTGCTGCCAATTCTTTTCCACTTGTCTTCATCCTCTTTGTCCGCTTCTGTTTTGGTTTTCCCTGTGTAGAAAAAGAGTGTTTTGTTATAGAGGATGGTTTGGTTTTCATGGGTGTAAAGCGGTAGGAAAAATCTGTAGAGAAATTGTGTTTTACATCATTGTTGCTGTCCTCTGCGGCGCCACCGTTGTCCCCTGCGGCGTCATCGCCCTCTGCACGAATGAGGTCATCATCATGTTTTGTGCCATCGTCGTCGTCGGCAGCATCATGCTCTGACTCTTTGCTGGCATCATCCTCGCCTTCTTCAAACCGTTGTCTTTTGTTTTTCTTCTTGGTTTTAGTTAGTTCATTCTTGACCCCTGTAACTGCTGGCGGGAGCACCATTAGAGGTCTTGGCTGCTGCTGCTGCAAGGTAGCACTGTCGCTGATGAGTTGATTTTTGTCCTTTGTCTTTTGTCTTTTTGTTCTAGGAGGAACGACAGTCTTGGTTTCTGATGGCCTCTCTTTTTGTAGCTCCCTGCTCGAAGTTGGTGCTGGCACTTGCTCGGGTGCTTCGTTGTCCATGTTCCGCTTCGTTCTTTTTTCTGACGGGTCAGGAGAGATGAGTGGTTTTTCTGGATATGCACTGTTAAGTTCAGACAAAATCGTTTCAATATCTCCTCCTGCACAACCGTCACCTGCACGATGATTATGTAACAAAAGGATTACGTAGCAAAATCGAGATAAATGGGATATAGTTTTCAAACCATGTCTTCCACGACTGCACAAAAAGAATCTGAAACTTAATCTACATAGATTGATAAGATAGCCCTTTTCTTTCATTTCCTGAGCTAAAAAGGCGATCAATCCATTGTTTTCTTATTATATCAAGTTTTCTTCCTAACTCTTGGTTTGGCCAATGAGTGATGGAAATTAGGGTTAGGTGTGAGCAGTATGGTTGTTGTCAAGTCCATATCAGTGAAGGGAGGTCTTTTTTTATATTGAAAAAAACACTACAACTGATATTCTGTAAATATAATTGTAAGGTTTAGAGGGTAAGATAAAATGTTCTTGAATGAATAATGATACACATAGTGTGTGAAAAATTTCATCAAAGTGTAGTTCCCAAGATTGTGTGGGCGTAAGTGGCTAACTTACTGCTGCTGCTACATAATTTTTGTTATATGGTTTGTGTGAGCCTTTTATAGTACCTTGCTGCACGGCAGGATGTTCTGCAGGTACCCTGTTTTCCTTATTACCATTCCTTGCTGCGTAAAAATGCCCAGGTGTTAGCAGCAGTAGAAGCAAAATTTAATTTCACAGGAAAAAGAGGAGATGCATCCCATGGACACAAAAAACGGCACTGTCGGAGATGCACAGATTGTTTCACGCTATAAGCACACATCTAGATCTATTATTGGAGCACGGATGTTGATATGAGAGAGGCACATAATTTGAAACAGATACAATCAACGAATATATAGAATCTTCTGTAAATAGCAGGTTTTGAATTTAAGGATGCTCTCATGGTTTGAATCTAGAGTGGTGTCCTAGATAGTTCTGGCATGCACAATACGTTTTAGGCAAATATCTTGCAAGCAGATTTCTGTGGCGGATAGTGGTAGCATCCTATTGCACGCGTGTCTACCTTATTTCAATTTTGCTACAAAAGTCTAAACAGACTTTTTGGAAACACGGTTTTGTGTGGCGGTTAGGGTTCATGTCCGTCAAAAAGGGGGGAAACCGCTTTGATCGAACTGTGGTAATGGAATGTAATGGATTAATATTTTTTTTACCTTCGATTGCTTGTGAGGGATTTGTCGCATCCATCGGCTGCTTTTTCTCCCTGCTCTCTATTGGTACCTCCGCCACGAGCAGGGGTCATCGCCGTCAGTCATCACCGCCGCCGAGAGAGGTTTTTTATGCTTTCACGGGCACCCACCGACTGTCTGTATCTCAAAGTGGATGGCAGCTGGTGTGTGAGGCGAACGCGATTTAGATTTTTGGTTGGTATGCTGGATTGGACAATGCCGGCAGTAGGAGAGAGGAGGGTGTTCGAGAGAGGGGAACTGGTGAAGTGTTCGAGATTTTCGGTGCGAAAGCAAAAGGAAGAAAGGAGTGGAGGGAGAGAGGGGAATGGTCCAACTGTTGCGAATCTTCGACCGTCCAGTTTCACATCAAGATTGGTGTAACTCTCTGTGGGCTTCGATGCGGGAGCGTTTTTTTATTTTAGTGTGGTGACATCGACGTGGGCATGGTTTGGTGTCACCCAGAGTCACGTTCGTGCCTGTGCGTGTTGCAGACGTTTTCTATGACGTGCTTGCATCTGTTTGGACATCAAGATCGGTGAAACTTTCTGTGTACTTCCATGAACTTGTTTTTTGCTTGCCATCTTACTTGTTAGTCAATGGGATGTTAGCATTTTTTTGATTTTAGTGTTTTTGTGTGATCCACAGGGGCATGGCTTGGCGTTACTCAGAGTTATGTTCATGTTTTTTGGTTTTTCCAAACGATTCTGCTCGCCAGTTCATTTGGAGAGGCATGGACATGAACTCATGGGAAGCATGTTAACGCATTGGTCAGAGTCAAGTTACCACGGTTGTATGCTTTTGGTGTTTCCAAATGATTCTGCTCGCTCGTTCTCTTGGAGAGGAATGGATGTGAAAACGGCAGGGGCAAGTATTGTTATTAGCCAGAGTCATGTTTTGTCCACGCGTGTGTTACATGCATTTTCTCTGGCGAGTCACTGTGAGGTGCGTAGAAGTGAAGCCGAGTTGGCACTGTGTTGCCAATGCAACAGGCACACTACTGGCGCTGTGTATGGAAATGTTTTCCTTCCTTTTTTGTGGAGAGTTGCGGTGGTGCGTTCCAGGGAGGCACTGTTTGTTATTAGAGAGAGTCACGTTGCATGATTCTTTGTGTTCCAAACGATTCCGCTCGCCAGTTCATTTGGAGAGGCATGGACATGAACTCATGGGAAGCATGTTAACGCATTTGTCTGAGTCAAGCTACCATGGTTGTATGCTTTTGGTATTTCCGAATGATTCCGCTCGCTCGTTCTCTTAGAGAGGAATGGATGTGAAAACGGCGGGGGCAAGTATTGTTATTAGCGAGAGTCACGTTTGTCCATGCGTGTGTTACATGCATTTTCTCTGGCGAGACACTATGAGGTGCGTGGAAGTGAAGCCGAGTTGGCACTGTGTTTCTAATGCCACAGGCAGACTACTGACGCTTTCTATGGAAATGTTTTCCTTGTCGACTCGTTCCTTTTCTGTGGAGAGTCGCGGTTGTGCGTTGCCGGGAGGCACTGTTTGTTATTAAAGAGCGTCACGTTCGTGCCTGCGTGTGTTACAGACGTTTTCACTAAGGTGTCACCTCGAGAAGCGTGCAAGTTAATTCGCGGATATAGTAAGATTTTGATACAAATACCATTTTAAAAAAATGGCAATGTATATTAGTATGAATTCGACAGTAATTTCTCTGGAATACAGTCAGACGTATACAGTAAGTTAACTGTGTTTGAGATGTTTTTTATTGAATATGTACGGACCATTTGAAAGAAGTTGAGTGGTTGTAGTGTGGACGAACGCACGGGGAGACGAAATGATAGTACTTGTGTTTCCCAGGCGTCCAGAGTTCGAGGTATTTAAGAGAGATTGTGAGAATTTGAGGCGTCAGTTACTCTGTTTGACCGTCTGACCGGTGTGCATGTGTTATAAAAAGGTACCTACTCATGGAACACTCCACGTCCACAATTCTCCAGAGACAGGCACCTCTTTCTAGCTTGTAGCTCCTTGCTTGCGCCATGGCAGGTAAGAGGGGTTCTGGGTGTTCAAGCAACCACGCAGCGAGGACCAAAGCCGCGGAAAGAAGGGAGAGGTGCCGCCGCTACGCTGTAGCGGCGGCAGGGATATCCTGCCCCGTTGCCCAGGTGTCCAACGATCTCTCGCATGGAGGCGAATCCTCCCACAAGCACATTCGCCATGGAGACAATCTCGGCAAGATGGCAGTACCGAATTCCTTAGCCAACGACGACGTGCTCGATGAGCTAATTAAGCAGCAGCAGTTCATCGCTCAGCTGGAGAAGTTGGTGCCGCAGAGCAATGCCTCTGTGGAGAAGTCCACTGGTCTCATATTTCGATCTCTGTATGAGAATGAGAAGCTTCTCAAAGAGCTCCACCAGAAGGATAGGAGGCCGCCCGCTGGAAGAATCTGTATGAGCAAAGCCATGCGTTGGTGCAGAAGCTGTCGAGCGAAGTGGAGCAACTTATGGATGAGAATGCTGAGGTTCTCGTCAAGTATGAGAGCCTGGTTGAGGATTCGTATGCTGCTGTGAAGGAAGGTCATGAGGCGACGAAGAAGCAGATTGAGGATGCGCTCGCCCACCAGCCGATCAAGAACGTTACTGGAGTGTAGGCAGAGAGCTTGAAGCGTGTGTTTTTTCGTTGCATTGGGGCATGTGGCCTTTTGTACTTACATGAACCTGTAAAGCATTTATGCGTTGCATTGTCGTCGTGTTGTTTCGTTCGTTGGTACATGTAGATGAGTAGGCTCTGGGCATGGATGTCGCTTGTTAGCGTCGGTCGTGAAGTGAATACAGCGTCGGTTCTGTACCAGTCAGTGACATGAGTTGTGTACTGACAATGGCGTGGACATTCATGGTACTGTTAAGGGTCACAGGCACGGGCGTGCAGCGCTAAGCGGCATGTTGCCATAAAATATGGAGTCATGCTCCCCTGTGTTTTTGTTCTGATTGCTTCCATCAGGCTCTATCAGAAGGAGAGGCACGACCGGTGAGGCAAAGCTTTTCATTCCGCACAGTCATGTTCGTTTCTTTAACCTAGCGGAATTGGTTGAGACGCCAACACTTACTATTTGACTCTGTTGTTAAAATCTTGTTTCCTTACTCACAGTCACGCTTCTTTCTTGTTGTTTCGTATATTACTCGATAAAGGCATGGACTCGATTAGATGGAGAGGCACGGGCATGGTGTGGTGTCATATAGAGTCACACTCGTCTGTGTTTGTGTTCCGAATAATTCCGTTGACTTGATGAGATGGAAACCAAGCGGAAAGGCATCGTTTGGTCTTACTCACAGTCACGTTCATTTCTTTAATTGCGGAAACCCACCAAAAAAGGGTAAGAGTTCCTTGTTTTTAGAAGCCACGGCTCTGTGCTGAGTTGCGTGGCACTTCTTTTATTAGAAGCATGGGCGTGAAGTGACTACAGCCACGGTTCTGTTCCAGGTAGCGACATGACCTATGCACTGACGATTGCATGGATGTTCGTGGCAGTGTTAAGGGTCACAGGCACGGGCGTGAAACTCTACGAGGCATGGTGTCGTATGATATAGAGTCACGTTCCCCTGTGTTTCTATTCCGAGTGCTTACGTCGACTCGATCCGAAGGAGATGCATGACAGGTGAGCCCACAGAGGCATAACTTTGCATTACGCACAGTCACGTTCGTTTCTTTAACCCAGCAGAATGGGTTGAGATGCCAACACTTACTATTGACTCTGTTGTTAAAAGCTTGTTTCCTTGTTTTCAAAAGTACAGTCACGCTTATTTCTTGATGTTTCGTATATTACTCGATAAAGGCGTGGACTCGATTAGATGGAGAGGCACGGGCATGGTGTGGTGTTATATAGAGTCACGCTCGTCTGTGATTGCATTCCGAATAATTCCGTTGACTCGATCAGATGGAAACCCAGCGGAAAGGGTTCAGGTGTGAACACTCACTGTTTACTAAGTGATGAGGCACGGAATGGCTTGTTCGAGAGAAGCTGCTGTGGTGTATTCTTTGCACCGTGGTGGGTCCGAGGAAGTGACGCGTGGTATTGTGAAGAGTCACGTTTTGTTGTTTTCATGTTCCAAATGATTCCGCTGAACCGTTCGCAACGGCAGGCACATCCGTGCAACGCGAAGAGGCATGGTTATGATTTACCAATAGTCACATTCGTGCGTTTATGGCGGAAACCCAACGGTTCGACGGCCGTCTCTTCGTACCTCGGGAGTGAACGCCACGTGGCTCCACTCTAGGAACCTAACGGTGCGATGGGCGTCTCCTCCGGTGACGCCGTTCTGGCTCGTCGCCCGAGGCTAGGCTCCGGCTATTTAAGGCGGATGGACGGAGTGTCGAAACCCTAGCCACATTCTACTCCTCGCTTCATTCACCGCCAGGCCTTCCACTCCTGTTGCTCATCACTATTCACTAGCCATCTCCGCCATGGCTGGGCAGAAGGAGAGTACTCCGGACCGCCGTGCCCTGTCGCGGGAGGAGATCCAGGCTCGTGAGGGTTCCTCATATGTAAGTTCACCCTGTTTTTGCTTCTCCTTCATTCGTTTTTTGTTTCTTTCGGCTGCTTTGATTTAGTTTGTGAAACATGAATTATTGTGGTCAGCTGACTCCTTATTTGATGTGTGTCTGTCTTGCTGATACTGATTTATAGTCAGTTGGAGGTAGGGTTAGTCTGCGTCATGGTCTTGAACAGAAGTCCCTTGCTGTAGAATTGGGGAGCAGCTATGGCTCGAAAGAGATGGGAATGGTGAGCGGAGCGGCGACGGGAATGGTGTGCGTTGTTTCATTTGCAGAGGCTAACGAAATGTGTGACGAGCTGGTGGAGATCATCCATGGGTGGCAGGGGCTCTTCCAGGAAGCAAGGGAAGATTTGAAGAAGGCGAATGCCAGGATCGTAGAAATTACGGTTGAGTAGAACAATCTCCTTGAAAAGCACGTCCGGTCGTTGCAGGAATCGGTTGCAGCTGCGAAGAGACATGACGAGGATGTGAAGGCGCTGAAGAAGGAGATTGATGAACTGCGCCGGGAGCAAACCAGCAACAAGGTCGTTAGGGACTAGGTATACAGGGGCATCCCTGGTGTTCTTAAGCAGTGGAGTGTAGTTTCTTACCTTTACTTGTGAAATTTCGCTGTCAGCTACCTTGCAAACAAAATGTATTTTGGTTTCGAGTATCGTTGTAATTAGGCACCATTACTTTTTATGCACGGGACGTGAAGTCTCTGCATCCACGGCTGTTAACCTATTATTGTAATGACTTGTGTATTGATGAAGGCGTGTATGTTCGTGACTTTACTGTGTTGGAGTGTTTCGGGTCACAGACACGGGCTTGCATCCCACAGATTCATGGTGTGGTTTTATAAAGAGTCACGTTCGCCTGTATTTGTGTTTGAAATGATTCCGTTGACTCGTTCAGAAAAATAGGCACGTACGCAGGTGAATTCCATGGGGGCATGGTTTCGTCTTTCGCATAGTCACGTTCGTACGTTTATCATGGAAAGAAAGCAGAATGGATTTAGATGTTAACGATAGCTGTTTACTTTGTGAGTGGCCGATTCGAGAGTCGAGTTGTTTAAAAGCGTAAGTTCCTTGTTTTTAAAAGTCACGGTTCGTGGCGCTTCTTTTATTAGAAGCACGGGCGTGAAGTGACTACAACCACGGTTCTATTCCAGGTAGCGACATGACCTGTGCACTGACGATGGCGTGGACGTTCGTGGCAGTGTTAAGGGTTAGAGGCATGGGCGTGAAGCTCAAAGAGGCATGGTTCCGTATGATATAGATTCACGTTCCCCTGTGTTTCTGTTCGGAGTGCTTCTGTTGACTCGATCAGAAGGAGATGCATGGCCGGTGAGCCCACAGAGGCATAGCTTTGCATTATGCACAGTCACGTTCGTTTCTTTAACCCAGCGGAATGGGTTGAGATGCCAACACTTTCTATTGACTCTGTTGTTAAAAGGTTGTTTGCTCATTTTCAAAAGCACAGTCACGCTTCTTTCTTGATGTTTCGTATACTACTCGATAAAGGCGTGGACTCGATTAGATGGAGAGGCACGGGCATGGTGTGGTCTTATATAGAGTCACGCTCGTCTGTGATTGCGTTCCGAATGATTCCATTGACTTGATCAGATGGAAACACAGCGGAAAGGCATCGTTTGGTCTTACTCACATTCATGTTCGTTTCTTTAATTGTGGAAATCCAGCGGAAAGGGTTCAGGTGTCATCACTCACTGTTTACTCAGTGAGGCACGGAATGGCTTGTTCGAGAGAAGCTGCTGTGGTGTATTCTTTGCACGGTGGTGGGTCCCAGGAAGTGACGACGTGGTATTATGAAGAGTTACGTTATGTTTTCGTTGAACCGTTCGCAATGGCAAGCACATCCGTGCAGCGCGAAGAGGCATGGTTATGATTTACCAAGAGTCACATTCGTGCGTTTATCGCGGAAACCAAATGGTTCGACGACCGTCTCTTCTTACCTCGGGAGTGAACGCCACGTGGCGCCGCTCCAGAAACCCAACGTGTGATGGGCGTCTCCTCCGGTGACGCCGTTCTGGCTCGTCGCCCGAGGCTAGGCTCCGGCTATTTAAGGCAGACGGACGGAGTCGCGAAACCCTAGCCACATTCTACTCCTCCCTTCGTTCGCCACCAGGCCTTCCATTCCTCTTGCTCATCACTATTCACTGACCATCTCCGCCATGGCTGGGCAGAAGGAGACTACTCCAGACGGCCGTACCCTGTCGCGGGAGGAGATCCCGGCTCGTGAGGGTTCCTCGTCTGTAAGTTCACCCTGTTTCTGCTTCTCCTTCATTCATTTTTTGTTTCTTTTCGGCTGCTTTGATTTAGTTTGTGAAACATGAATTATTGTGGTCAGCTGACTCCTAATTTGATGTGGGTGGGTCTTGCTGATACTGATTTACAGTCAGTTGGACCTACTCTCATTAACCTGGTCAATGGGATGAATGCCTTGGTTTCACTTGCAAAGGTTGACAGAACGTACAAGGAGTTGCTGGAGGTCACCTACGAGTGGCAGCAGTTCTACCAGGAAACAAGAGAAGATTTGGAGAAGGCGAATGCCAGGATCGTAGAAATTACGGCTGTGAGGAGCAATCTCCTTGAAGAGCACACTCGGTCGTTGCAGGAATCGACAGCAGCTGTGAAGCGACATGATGAGAATATGAAGGCGCCGAAGGAGGAGATTGATGAACTGCGCCGGGAGCAAACCAACAAGAAGGTCGGTGGGGACTAGATATACAGCAGCGTCCCTGGCTGTTGTGTGCGTCTGTTGTTGTTAAGCAGTGGAGTGGAGTTTGTTACCTTGTCTTGTGAAATTTCGGTGTCAGCTACCTTGCTAACAAAATGTATTTTGGTTTCGAGTATCATTGTAATTAGGTGCCGTTACTTATGATGCACGGGATGTGAAGTGTCTGCAGCCACGGTTGTGAACCTAGTATTGTAATGACTTGCGTACTGATGTAGGCATGTACGTTCGTGGCTTTTGTGTGTTGCAGTGTTTCGGGTCACGGACACGGGCTTGCACCCCACAAATTCATGGTGTGGTTTCATATAGAGTCACGTTCGCCTGTATTTGTGTTCGAAATGATTCCGTTGACTCGTTCAGAAAAATAGGCACGTACGCAGGTGAATCTCATGGGGCATGGTTTCGTCTTTCGCATAGTCACGTTCGTACGTTTATCATGGAAAGAAAGCAGAATGGGTTTAGATGTTAACGCTAGCTGTTTACTTTGTGAGTGGCCGATTTGAGAGTCGAGTTGTTTAAAAGCGTAAGTTCCTTGTTTTTAAAAGCCACGGTTCTGTACTGAGTTGCGCCGCGCTTCTTTTATTAGAAGCACGGGGGTGAAGTGAATGCAGCCGCGGTTCTGTACCAGTCAGCGACATGAGTTCTGTACTGACAATGGCGTGGACGTTCGTGGTAATGTTAAGGCTCACAGGCACGGGCGTGAAGCGCTAAGATGCATGGTGCCATATGATATAGAGTCATGTTCCCCCGTGTTTCTGTTCCGTGTGCTTCCTTCGACTCGATCAAAAGGAGATGCATGGCCGGTGACCCCACAGAGGCATAACTTTGCATTACACACAGTCACGTTCGTTTCTTTAACCCAGCAGAATGGGTTGAGACGTCAACACTTACTATTGAATTTGTGAGGCACCGAATGGCCTATGTGAGGCACGCTGTTTTTAAAAGTTTGTTTCCTTGTTTTCAAAAGCACAGTCACGCTTCTTTCTTGATGTTTCGTATATTACTCGATAGAGGTGTGGAGTCGATTAGATGGGAGAGGTACGGGCATGGTGTGGTATTATATAGAGTCACGCTTGTCTGTGTTTGCGTTCCAAATAATTCCATTGACTCAATCAGATGGAAACCCAGCGGAAAGGCACCGTTTGGTCTTACTCACAGTCACGTTCGTTTCTTTAATTGCGGAAACCGAGCAGAAAGGGTTCAGGTGTGATCACTCACTGTTTACTCAGTGAGTCACGGAATGGCTTGTTCGAGAGAAGCTGCTGTGGTGTATTCTTTGCACGGTGGTGGGTCCCAGGAAGTGACGGCGTGGTATTCTGAAGACTCACGTTATGTTGTTTTCGTGTTCCAAATGATTCCGTTGAACCGTTCGCAACTATAGGCACGTCCGTGCAGCGCGAAGAGGCATGGTTATGCTTTACCAAGAGTCACATTCGTGTTTTTATCGCGGAAACCCAACGGTTCGACGGGCGTCTCTTCGTATTCGGGAGTGAACGCCACGTGGAGCCGCTCCAGAAACCTAATGGTCCGACGGGCGTCTCCTCCGGTGACGCTGCTTTGGCTTGTCGCCCGGGGCCAGGCTTCGGCTATTTAAGCAGGACAGGGTATCGAAACCCTAGCCACATTCAACTCCTCCCTTCGTCCGCCGCCAGGCCTTCCACTCCTGTTGCTCATCACTATTCACTGACCATCTCCGCCATGGCTGGGCAGAAGGAGACTACTCCGGACAGTTGTGCGCTGTCGCGGGAGGAGATCCCGGCTCGCGAGGGTTCCTCGTCTGTAAGTTCACCCTATTTTTGCTTCTCCTTCATTCGTTTTTTCTTTCTTTCGGCTGCTTTGATTTAGTTTGTGAAACATGAATTATTGTGGTCAGCTGACTCCTAATTTGATGTGGGTGTGTTTTGCTGATACTGATTTATAGTCAGTTGGAGGTAGGGTTAGTCTGCGTCATGGTCTTGAACAGAAGTCCCCTTCTGTAGAATTGGGGAGCAGTTGTGGCTCGAAAGAGAAGGGAATGGTGAGCGGGGCGGCGATGGCAAGTGCTGTGAGGTCCTTGTTAGTTACTCTCAATAACCTGGTCGATGAGATGAATACCTTGGTTTCACTTCCAAAGGCTGACAAAACATACGAGCAGCTGCTGGAGATCACCTACGCGTGGAATAAGCTTTGCGAGGAAACAAAAGAAGATTTGGAGAAGGCGAATGCCAGGATCGTAGAAATTACGGATGAGATGACAAATCTCCTTAGAGAGCACATCCGGTCGTTGCAGGAATCGGCTGCAGGTGTGAAGCGACATGACGAGAATATGAAGGCGCTGAAGGAGGAGATTGATGAACTGTGCCAGGAGCAAAGCAACAAGAAGGTTGGTGGGGACTAGGTATACAGCATCGTCCCTGGCTGTTGTGTGTGTCTGTTGTTGTTAAGCAGTGGAGTGGAGTTTCTTACCTTGTCTTGTGAAATTTCGGTGTCAGCTACCTTGCAAATAAAATGTATTTTGGTTTCGAGTATCGTTGTAATTAGGCGCCATAACTTATGATGCACGTGACGTGAAGTCTCTGCATCCACGGTTGTGAACCTAGTATTTGTAATGACTTGTGTACTGCTGAAGGCGTGTGCGTTCGTGGCTTTTTTGTGTTGCGGTGTTTCGGGTCACAGACACGGGCTTGCATCCCACAGATTCATGGTGTGGTTTTATATAGAGTCACGTTCGCCTATATTTGTGTTCGAAATGTTTCCGTCGACTCGTTGAGAAAAATAGGCACGTACGCAGGTGAATCCCACAGGGGAATGGTTTCGTCTTTTGCATAGTCACGTTCGTACGTTTATCATGGAAAAAGCAGAATGGGTTTAGATGTTAACGCTAGCTGTTTGCTTTGTGAGATTTGAGAGTCGAGTTGTTTAAAAGCGTAAGTTCCTTGTTTTTAAAAGCCACAGTTCTGTACTGAGTTACGTCGCGCTTCGTTTATTAGAAGCACAGACGTGAAGTGAATATAGCCGCGGATGATGACTTGTGCACTGTTGATGGCGTGGACGTTCATGGCAGTGTTAAGGGTCATAGGCACCGGCGTGAAGCGCTAAAAGGCATGCTACCGTATAATATAGAGTCACTTTCCCGTGTGTTTGAGTTCCGAATCATTCCGATGACTCGATCAGATGGAGAGGCATGGGCGTTCAGCGCACAAAGGCACCGTCAGGTTCTTTCTTTAATTGGGGAGACCCACCGGAATTGGTTCAGATGTGAACACCCACTGTTTCTCTGTGAGGCACCGAATAGCCTATTTGAGAGACGCCGGTGTGGTATATTCTTCGCACGGTCATGGGTCCCAGGAAGGCTCGGCGTTTTATTGTGTAGAGTGACGTTAGTTTGTGTTGGTGTTCCAAATGGCGTGGTTTTATGTAGAGTCTCGTTCACCTGTATTTGTGTTCAAAATGATTCCGTTGACTAGTTCAGTACAAGAGGCACGGACATGAATGCCATCAGGGCATGGTTGGGTCTGTCGGAGAGTCACGTTTCGTAAGTTTATTGTTGAAACAAAGCGAAATGGGTTTAGGTGTTAATGCTAAATGTTTACTTTGCGAGTGACCGGTTCGAGAGACGAGGTGTTTAAAAGCATAATTTCCTTGTTTTTAAAAGCCACGGCTCCGTGCTGAGTTTCGTGGCGCTTCTTTTATTAGGAGGACGGGCGTTAAGTGACCAGCTACGGTTCTGTATCAGGTATCGACATGACTTGTGCACTGATGATGGCGTGGATGTTCGTGGCAGTGTTAAGGGTCACAGGCACGGGCGTGAAGCGCTAAAAGGCATGCTGCCCTATAATATAGAGTCACGCTCCCGTGTGTTTGTGTTCCTTATGATTCCGTCGACTCGTCAGACGGAGAGGCACCACGACGACGTTCAGCGCACAAAGGTTCTTTAATTGGGGAGACCCAGCGGAATTGGTTCAGTTGTGAATACCCACTGTTTACTCTGTGAAGCAAGGAATGGCTTATTCGAGAGACGCTGGTGTGGTATATTATTCGCACGGCTATGGGTCCCGGGAAGGCACAACGTCGCATTGTGTAGAGTGACGTTAGTTTGTCTTGGTGTTCCAAATGATTCTGTTGAATCGTTCGCACTGAAAGACACAACTATATGCGTTACACGGAGTCACATTTGTGGCGTCCCTCGTATTCGGTGTGAACGCCGCTCCGGAAACCCAAGGGTCCGACGTGCGTTTCCTCTGGTGATGCCGTTCTGAAGGAGGTGGAGGTATTTAATAGAGTGAACGCCACGTGTCGGCGCTGCGGAATCCAAAAGGACCGACGGCCGTCTCATCCGTCGGTGAAGTGAACGCCGCGTGTCACCATTCCGTCGCCCGAGGTCAAGAAGCAGTTATTTAAGCCAAGCGGCGTCCGCCACCACTAGACATCATCCTGCTTCTCCCTCTTTCACCGGCAATCTTAGGAAATCACCCATCTTCCTCTTTTCGTTTGTGACGTTCCCCGCCATGGTTCGACACAAGATAACTACTTATGCGATGCTTACTCCCGAGCATCGCTTTCAGTTGCAGGAGGACATCCGTTCAAGGCGCGCCGCTCGGGTCGCAGCGGGCATGTCTCCAGACTTGCCGGGGCCGGAGGAGATTGGGGAGGTGGAGGAAGTGGAGGGGGATCCATCGGAGCTCATGCAGGGAGTTGATCCAGTTGGGGGAGATGTGATGGAGGAAGAGGAGGGGGTGACAAGGATGAGGAAGACGACGTGGAAGGTGTGGACGAGGATGAAGAGGACGACGAGGAAGGCATGGACGAGGATGAGGAGGAGGACGAGGACAACAAGGAAGGCGTGGACGAGGATGACGAGGACGTCAAGGAAGGCGTGGACGAGGACGGCGAGGAGGCTGGTGATGAGGAAGACGAGGACGACGAGGAGTACGGTGACGAGGAAGACGATGCGGAGTTCTATCTCGGTGAATCGGCCTTGATGGCGGAGCAGACCGCTATCCTGGAGTCCATCCAAGATGAGGCGTATGTGGAGTCCAACCGGCGGTTCCTCCGGGAAGAGCAGGCGAAGACCGATGTGCTCTTCGACGAGATGGATGCGGAGCAGGAGGCGGAGGCCAACAACGTCGATGTCAGAGTGGAGATAGTGGACATCTCCGACGACGGGGAGTAGTGTAGTTTTGTTGGTAGATGTTTGCTTTTCCATGCTTCTTATGCTTTTCATGTTTTCTGTGTCTGTAAAGGTTGAACAATGTGAAGCAACCGTCGTTGTCAGAACGGAGACAATTTCGTTTCCATGTCAAACAATTGTGTTTTGTTCCTAAGTAGTAGTACTACGCCGTCCAAAATAAATGTGTCAACTTTGTAGTACAATTCACGTTGTACTAGTTAGTACAGCGTTGAGCGAATTAATTTGTGATGGAAGGTGTATGTTTTATTACAAATTGCAGTTTTAAGTACCATATTTGGGTCGGAAGGCGTATGTTTTATTACATTGTATTGTTTTATTATAGATTGCAGTTTCAAGTACAAAATAAACGTCTCAACTAGGGCACATATTTGATTCTAGAGATTTCAGTGTGGTTAGATTTGATTATGGTTTCAACATTGTTAGATTCTAGAGAGGCACTCAACAACATGCACAAAAAAGCCACAGATGTGCTTCTGAGAAGCACCGTCTTGCATGGTTTTACCGCAAGATGGGATTCGACATTTATCCAGGACATTCGGGGTTTTATAAGTGTAGAAAGAATTGTTTTTCACTTATATATTGTGTGGCAGAGGCATGGCAATTACTTTTGTGAGAGGCATGAATGTGCCGACGGAACGGGCACGGTGACGTATGAAATAGGTGCAAGGTGGTCCCTAATGTCTCCTTAAGGTATCATCTATACACTTTACTGTTACAAGCACGATCGTCGTTCTTGTTGAGGCACGGAGGTGAAGGATGGAGCATTTGCGTCTGCGATAGTCACGTCCTATATTAAGGAGGAAGCAAATCTTCACGTCTGCGATATGTCGGAAGCTGACTGTAAGGCACGCTCCTGCCTCTGCGTTTTCGTTGACGTCACGTTTAGTGCCAGTGGGGTGGACGTAATGCTCGGTTTGCTGATGTTTTTGTTCTCAGCAACTTTCTTAACATGTTACGCCCGAGAGAGGTACGGTGTTACCCGACGTAGAGGCATGCACGTAACTAACTGGAGGCACGGAGACGTGATTTCAAGGGAGGTACGGACGCGAAAATGATCGTTATGCAAGGACGTGAAGGTGTGCCTCTGTTTTAAAGATGCTTTCAGTGGCACATTTTCATTGTGGGGGGCATGGACTATGAGCTCCATGTGTTTTCGAAGGCATTAGGCCTCATTAATGAACATATCAGAAAGAAGGTGAATCTTTTGGTTGACGTCTAGAATGTTGCGTAAAGTGACGTGAAGCCAAGTTACGCATGGTCCCCTTGGTACCAGAGGCACATAGGCACATAAGTGCCTATTGTGGTGCACTGGAAATAAACTTATGCAAAAGACATGTAAACTGCAAGCAAACTACAAGGTTAACTGCGACACAAGAAAACCTAAATTTATAACAAGCAAAAGGCAGTCTTGAGCGAAACCAAATCTAATGAGAAATCTAGAATGTTCTAGATAATTTTGTTTGCCTGGACCATCTGCTTCAGTAGTCGTAGTTGCCACAGGACCTAGCGCGCTTTCTGGTCTGCTCCTTGTCGAGTTTTGCCTGGCGAAGCCCTTCCTAGATGATGCTGAGGCGGCTCCATATCGCGTACGCAGCGTAAGCGTCCTTTGCCGCGTACTCGATGTGCCTCATGGACAGGGGCATGCACGCCCAGCGCTGGTGCTCTGCGTTAGTGAGCTCTACGTCGTGGACAAGGATGCCTGAGACGTCCCCAAGGGAGTCCAGAGGCTTGGTAGCTGTAGGCACCCTCCATTCCTTCTGGATGTCGACGTAGTGGGCGATCTCCAGTCCAACGCGGCCGAGCATCTCTATGTCTCCGTCAATGGAGAAGCCAACAAACGTGTACCTGGGGTCCGCGAGGAAGTTGTCGAACTTGGTGCAGTTCTTGTCGGCCGCACTCGGTTGGAAGAGCAACACCGGATGATCCTTGCCGATGGAGAGCTGGACTAGGGCGGGTTTCTGATCTTCGCCATGGTCGTTGGTGTACTTCACATCAACTCCGACGATCTTGTGGCGCTCGAACTGGAGGTGTCGCTCGAACTGCTCAATGGTGGTCGCCGCCTTGTGCAAGTCGTTGGTGTGGATCACGTGCAACTTTGTGTTGCCATGGGCCTGCACCTCCATGGATTCCCTGGTGAATCCCATCGCTTGGAGCAGTTGGTCCTCCTGTAATCTGATTTTTCGTGGGGAACAATGAGTGGGAGAGCAATGGCGATTTCTGTTCTTTGTGTGTGAGAAGGCCGCGCGGGAGTCTAAATTTAAGGGCGGTTGTGCACATCGTGGGTTCTGGATCGTGGGTATTCTTTATAAAAAATAAAAATAAAATCAGCAGTTGTATTTTTAAAAATGTCGTATCTCCAGCAAGTCGTGGAGATGATCGTTGTCTTTCGTAGTTTGCTGTCAAATCTTAACTTTTACAATCTCGTGAGGCCATGCAGGGGCAGTATGTATTGTAGAGGCACAAGTCTCTGACCAAGAGAAGCATGCTTCAAATGGCAGCTTTAACTCTCAGACACAGGGGCATGGTACATTTATTGGGAGTGGCAATTGTTTTCAGTGATACAATAGCTGGTAGGAGCAGTGCTGTGTTTCTTCAGAGGAACTGTTCTGTGTCCGTGTTGCAGTTGACGCTACGAGATTGTCGGAAAGAACGAGAAGCAACGAGAGGCGTCGTCATGCAGCTGCAAGAAGCACTCATACAGCTAGAGGCGAAACAGGAGGCACAGATACGATGCTACGTGATGCACGGAGTTGAAGCTATGTGATTGCACGGCCGTCTATTCATGCTATGGTGCTATGTGAGGCACGAGCACAAACAAATAGCCGTGCACTGAAGTACATGCGCAAGGTCGTCCCTAAGGTGTCCTATACGCTTTACAGTTACAAGCATGGTCGTCGTTCTTGCCGAGGCACGGAGGTGAATGATGGAGCCTATGCCTTTGCGATAGTCACCTCCAATGTTAAGAAGGAAGTAAATCTTCATAGTCCCGATACGTCGGAAGTTGGCCGTAAGGCACGCTTCTGCCTCTGCGTTTTTGGTGACGTCACGTTTAGTGCCAGCGGGTCGACGTAACGCACGGTCTCCATAGGAGTGGAGGCACTGAAGAGACTTCGTGGGTTTTTAAGTAGCTAGTTGGTCTTATTGACGGACAACCGTGTCTCTGTAGTGTTCTTCTCTGAGGGTCACGGGCGTAAGCAGTGTTTTCCAAGGAGAATAAACACCTAACTACCTTGTATTCAAAATGTTTTTCCAAAGTGTTCCATATGAACGATTTTTAATATTTGTGTGTGCACTGGTTTGTTAGAACATTGTGCACTGCTTTTAGGAGCATTCTGTAATTGTTGTCCTTGCATTTCGACGCTGCACCCACAAAGGTACTAGTGCATTGCATGCTCGTCATTTTTGTGGATTGCTATGTGTACCTGCTCTGTGCGTTACGCTAATCGTATAGTATCTGTACTGTGTTTATATTTTTCAGTTCACACCAATATATTCTAATAATAGAAAACTACAACATTACACTAGATATAAACTTGTTCAGAACATATGTAAATTGGAAGCAAAATTACAAGGTTATCTGTACTGTGTTTATATTTTTCAGTTCACGCCAATATATTCTAATAATAGAAAACTGCAACACTACACTGGAAATAAACTTCTTCAGAAGATATGTAAATTGGAAGCAAAATTACAAGGTTATCTGTACTGTGTTTATATTTTTCAATTCACGCCAATATATTCTAATAATAGAAAACTGCAACATTGCACTGGAAATAAACTTGTTCAGTAGATATGTAAACTGTAAGCAAACTACAAGGTTAACTGCGACACAAGCAAATCTAAATTTAGAACAAGCAAACGACAGTCTTGAGAGAAAGCAAATCTAACGGGAAATCTAGAATGGCATGAGCAATCTTCTAGTTACTTTTCTTGGCCGGGACCACCTGCTTCAGTAGTCGTAGTCGCCCCAGCACCTTGCGCGCTTCCTGGTCTGCTCCTTCTCGAGTTTTGCCCGGCGGAGGCCTTCCTGGATGATGGTGAGACGGCTCCATATCTCGTACGCAGCGTAAGCATCTTTTGCCGCGTACTCGATGTGCCTCATGGACAGGGGCATGCGCGCCCAGCGCTGGTGCTCTGCGTTGGTGAGCTTCTTCTTCATGCTGTTGTAGTAGTCGTGGACAATGATGCCTGAGACATCCTCAAGGGAGTCCAGACGCTTAGTAGCTGTAGGCACCCTCCATTCCTTCTGGATGTCGACGAAGTGGGCGATCTCTAGTCCGACGTGCCTGAGCATCTCTATGTCGCCGTCGATGGAGAAGCCAGCAAACGTGTATCTGGGGTCGGCGAGGAAGTTGTCGAACCTGGTGCAGTTCTTGTCGGCGGCGCTCAGTTGGAAGAGCAACACCGGATGATCCTTGCCGACGGATAGCTGGACGAGGGCTGGTTTCTGATCTTCGCCAACGTCGTTGGTGTACTCCACATCAACTCCGACGATCTTGTGGCGCTCGAATTTGAGGTGTCGCTCGTACTGCTCGATGGTGGTCGCTGCCTTGTGTAAGTCGTTGGTGTGGATCACGTGCAACTTGGTGTTGCCGTGGGCCTGCACCTCCTTGAATTCCTTGATGAATCCCATGGCCTGGATCAGTTGGTCCTTTTGCAACCTGGTTTTTCATGGGGAACAATGAGTGGGAGCGCAATGGCGATTTCTGTTGTTTGTGTGTAAGAAGGCCGCGGCAGAAGTCTAAATTTAAGGGCGGGGAAGCGGCAAAGGAGTGCACGATCTCACTGTCGATGCGGTTGTGAACATCATGGGTTCTGGATCGTGGTTTTATCTCCCTGGTGGTGCGGTTGTGCACATCTTGAGTTTTTGATCGTGGTTTTTCTTTATAAAAATTAAAAATAAAATCAGCAGTTATGTTTTTAGCAACCGTCGTATCTCCAGCAAGTCGGGGAGATGCTCATTGTCTTGCGTAGTTTGCTCTGAAATGTTAACTTTTACAATTTATCTCGTGAGGCATGCAGGGGCAGTATGTAGAGGCACAAGTCTCTGACCAAGAGAAGCATGCTTGAAGTGGCTGGTTTAACTATCAGACACACGGGCGTGGTACATTCATTGGGAGTGGCAACTGTTTTCAGTGATACATTCGTTGGTAGGAGCAGTGTTGTGTTTCTTCAGAGGTACTGTTGCAGTTGACGCTACGAGATGGACAGAAAGAACCAGAAGCAACGCCAGGCGTGGATATGCAACTGCAAGAAGCACTTAGACAATAAGAGGTGCAAGTAGAGGCATATATACGATGCTACGTCAGGCACAGAAATGAAGTTACGTGGTTCACGGACGTCAATTCGTGCTATGCTGCGACGTGAGGCACGTGCACGAACAAAAAGCCGTGCACTCAACTACATGCGCAAGAAGCTACAGATGTGTTCCTGAGAAGCACCGGCCTCCATGGTTTTGCCGCAAGGTGTGATTCGACATTTATCTAGGGCATTCCGGGTTTTACAAGTGTAGGAATAATCATTTTACACTTATATATTCTGTGGCAGAGGCACGACAATTACTCTTGTGATGAAAGAATGAACGTCGAATATGTCGAATGTACGTGACGTGAGGATTGACAATAGGCGTCCGTTTACTGTTTTTTCGGAATGTTTTTCAGTTAACTTTGAGAGGCATGAATGTGACGACGGAACACGCACGGTCTTGTCTGAAATAGTGGCAAGGTGGTCCCTAATGTGTCCTGAATGTATCACCTGTAATGCTGCACTCTTACAAGCACCGTCGTTATTCTTACAGAGGCATGGACGTGAGAGTCATGAATGTGTCGACTCAACAGGCACGGTGATGTCTGAAATAGTTGCAAGTACAAGATGGGCAGAAACAACGAGAAGAAACGAGGGGCATAGGCATGCAGCTGTGAAACACACTTATACAGCGAGTAGCACATCTAGAGGCACATGAACGATGCTACGTGAGGCATGGATGTTTAAGGTGACTGAGGCATATGGGAAGGCACTAGGTTTTTAGGAGAAGTGCTGTGCGGTTGACAGAGGTGTATGCTTGATCTCATCGCAACAAACTACTTGGCATGACGCTATTCTGCGGAGCACCATAGTGAAAAATATGTATACTACTGACGTGCGGAGCTAGCAACGTCACTGAACTATTCTGAAACATACTTCACCACAACCATTCATCCTCCATTTATTATTCAGCGAATCCCTTTATTATTATCAAGATAAATAAACTAACCCACGTAAGTGTTTCACCTTCTTTGACAGGGAATTTTCACCACCGTCCTCTTGGACGTAATTATATGCTCAGTTACATACCATGACATAACTAAATAACAAAACTGATGTGTACAGGCTGTTCAAAAAACAGACATAAATTACTGAACTAGGAAGTATAGCCACCGGCAACGCTCTATCAGGAAAGGTCGTTGATTATCATCCGCAGCAGCTTCATGTTTCCCAATGTTGGCCACCGCTTTTCAATTGTGACAAGGACAATTGAACCAACCTTTAGCTGAGCTTCCCGGGCAAAATCTGAAAAACCGGTCACCTCCATTCTGCCGTCAGCTCGTATGGAGTACGTTGTGCTCATGTCTATTGCATCATACATCTCTGTTAGGCTGATACCACCGTTTTGAGGTAGATATCCCAGGTTCATCTTTAGAAGCCTCACAACGGCAGACGGGATTCTCTGCAGATTGTACCGATATTAGTAGATAAAATCAATGTACAAGGACATAAAACATCGAAAATAGCAAACAAAACCATGGCAGTGGATCAAAACAAATATTAAATGACTAACCAGACGACCATTTATGACATTGGTGACGTTTAGACGCTGCACAAAGGGTATGGTGGGGAAGTCGTCAGACTCAAACACATGGTATATCATCTGTCCTAACTGTCTGTATGAGAGGTTAACGCCTCGACCGAACACTGTTTTCCCAATGTACTCCCTCTCCGAGTCATTTAGAAAATCAAGAGCTGCATGGAACAAAATAACTCATTTTCGAACAAATTTGTTTAAACAGATGAACTCGGTATTTAAGTTTAAAATGAATGGTTAAATTCAATGCATGTGATCAAGTTGGGATGATAATCAACAGAATTGCATAAAATGTTTTCAAAATAACTTTGACTGTAAGTATGTCATTAATTTAGTGGACATGGGTAGGAGTACCAAATTACGCTGATAAATGTAGTTGATAAAATAGGATGGAAGTTTGTGCACTTACCTAGTGATGGTTTGGGGAGGGGCCTGTGACCTCCTCGGGAATCACTGAGTCTCAGATCTATCTCAATGGACAGACTCCCAGTATCCAGGTTCATGATGATTAGATCTCGATAATGAAGATTGTAGTCACTAATTAACTTTTCCCAGCCAGGTCCATGAATTTTAGACCGGTTAGGTTCATCGGTGATGTAGATCTCATATGACAGATCCTCGTTAGTGATCAGTACTGGATTTCTTTGTTTTCCTTATTCTTGAAATGCTTTCTCTTTCCACCGATAGATTGAAGAAGTGACTTGCTGCCTGCAGTAGCATGGCACATACTGCGCAGGAAAAAATAATCTTACCAGGCATGTATAACCAAGACAGATAGCGCTTATCATATATGTACCAATTGTTTTCAACAGGTTGCTATTTGATAAAACAAGGTACATCAAAAATTGAAAACATATCATTAAATGCTTAAATGTAGGCATTCCATTCAAACAATATGGTAGAAACTTTTATTTCCTTCATCAGAAAGATACACTAGTTGGTAGTAACTGATGGGCAGCATGGGGTGGCAGACATTTCTCCTTACCACACATGTCTTGAAGCATCGAGGAAGATGCATTGTTATCGCGCTGTGAAGAACGCCTGACTCCAGTCCGGAGCAACCAAAGTTGGTACATATATCACAGCACATGGTTTCCCCTGTAATACGTTGCAAAAAAACGTTTATATGAAATTCTCAACACAAGGAAAATTTCATTATCTTGAAAAACTATTCGGCTAAACCGGCATTTCTACATAAATAGTCGTTCACAAGCAATTTCCTAAAAAGGATTTCTGTTGCTTGCTTTTAAAAGCAGCTTTAGCAAATGTATATTTCAAGACAAGACAGGCAAAAAGGAGAAACAATAGTCTATCATAGGGCGTCTCAAAGGAGTGTTTGTAACATTAAAATTATATGTAAATTGGTCGGAGATGCATCCAGCAACAACGTCATCCACGACCATACGCCACCGTCGCCGACGCCAACCACCAGAACATGTGTGCTAGGTGGTATTTGAAACGGGTGATCTATCAACGTTAACCTTGCCTCCAGCGTACAGTACCCCAAACACTATCTTCAAGCATAGACCCCGACTCCCAGTCAACAGCACCCCAAACGTCGACCTCCAGCACCCTATGGCCGGTTAAGCAATAGAGCTCAACGTCTGGCCACTCGCTTGGACTTCCGGCCACCGCCATTGTTTGCAAGACCTAACGGGCTTCAATTTAAACTACCAACCTCCCTCGACGAAGTTCATCGCTCACCTGCCGCAGGTCGCTGCAGCTCATAGCGTTCTCAAGCACAAACGCCGACTTCAAATCAACTCCGCCCTTAAGAGGCACGGGTCCTGTACAGGTTCGCCCTCGTAATGCGATGTTTTGGTCTAGATCACAACGAATTTCCAGGCAATTCCTAGCATAACAGCACAGATGCGTTGCTTTCAATCATGGAGAGATGAAACCAACAAATAGGAAAACTGATCGTAGCAAAAAATTCACATAGAAATTAAGAAAAATGGACTAACCCTTGATCTAGAGGGAGAATCAAGAGAGAAGAGACGATGAACGCTACAGTGGGTGAGTGGGAGGGTGCGGTCTGGGTTGGCACAAAGCAGAGCAGACAGTTATAATACGCGCCTGCTCACTGGCATGGGGCTATAGGCTTATTATAGGAGCATAGAGGCACGCACGGACGACCCCAACACGCATAGACTTACATGCATATAAGGCACGGTTTTGTTTCTGTTTTCGAAATTTTCCCAGTGGGGCATTCACTGAGACAGGTTGTGCACGTCCATGACGCATGACCATGCTTCTGTTTTCCGAAGTATTTTTCCCTAGTACGGTCTCTCCAAGAGACAGGGACATGAAGCCACGATGCACATTGTCCTGTAAGGATAAGAATGAGACGCACGGAAAGGCCTCTGTGTTCTAAATGTACGTGCGGACGATGCACAGGCATCTTTTGTGTTCTCCTAGTTGTTTTCGCATGACATGGCCATTCCTAGTTGTGTTCTCCTAGTTGATTTCGCATGACACGGCCATTGCTAGTCGTGTTCTCCTAGTTGTTTTCGCATGACATGACCATTCCTAGTTGTGTTCTCCTAGTTGTTTTCGCATGACACGGCCACTCGGAGGGACAGTGGAGTGAAGCCACAGTGCGCACGGTTATCCAAGGAGAAAATGCAGTGAAGTGCCTCAGTTTTCGTAACACTTTAAGTTACTTGTTCATTGAGAGAGGCACGGGTGTATGTTTAAATGACGCAAAAGACCGTGCTACTATTTTCCAAAATATTCATTTCTGACACGGTCTCTCGGAGGGACACGATGTCTGCAATTAAAAGGGGCACGTAATCTTTCGCTTTGACGAATTCTTCGGATGCATCAGTTTTGTTCAATATGATAATGAGAAATGGAAACCCAGCATCTGAAAAGTGATTGGAGGTTCGTTGCTGACCTTAAGTCATTATCACAGCATTCCAAATGTTTTCAGAGACATGTTCACACGGACGTTTCCCGTGGGGGTGCATGAGACGTCCTTCGGAGAGGCGCGGTTGGAGCAGTTGCAGGTTTGCAGTGGACGCATGTTGCTTTTAAAAGACAGAATTTCATGCCAAGCAATTGAGATAAACAAGAGGATACTAGTTTGATTTTTGAGCATATGTGTGAGATGATTTCTTTTATCATAGGGTCTAGAAACATATGATTGATATTGAAAACAGAAAGCATGTACATAATTGCTTGACCATGTTTACACAATGCACTCATTCAATATAGCATGTACATCTATTCAGACCTATTTTTCAGCATCCACAGTTGAATGGATCTGGCAAATCCATATATTCAACACCTGTGTTTTTTAAGTCCATGTGCATGTGCTCGCAAGTTGTTGTTAATTTAAGCTCTGCGCAATTAGAAGCCCTTTTGTCCATCTGCAGTACCTCTTCTTGTCGTTTGTAGAATCCACGAGTGAAATCTATGCGCAGGCCAAACTTAATCCTGATGGTTAGTAGCATCCTAGCATTGAGAATAAAGAATGTCACAAATTCAGTGTTTGCATCTGTGACATCATAGTCTTCTAGCGTTAGTGTCCTCAAACAAATGTTGTGATTATTGAGAAACACCTGCTGCTTTTGGCGCCATTCATTTGTTATACCTCTTTGATCCCATCCTCCTCCCTAAACTCACGGGAAGAGCAAAGTTAAGAGTTAGTGCCAGTATATTATGCATATTTTGCGTGGGCTTTCAACGTGTGTGAAATCATCACCTCGATAAACAAGTTTTGCAAGCATTGAAAGCATCGCAGTAAGTCAACAATCTCATCCCGATTAAAGCATGTCTGTGAGATAAACAAGGTCTTGACGGAATAAAGCACCGCGTGTAGGCTACTTATGCAAAGACCCTTCATTGAGCATATAACGTTATATTATTAGCTCATGGATGTGAATCTCAAGTGCTTTTGAATAACGCAGGTCAAAGTAACGTGCAGAGGAAGTACATGAATAACTATAGTCCCAATGACGATATTTGTTTCGTTGGGTAATTAGAAATTTTTCCCAGTGTGTCCAACACAGGTGCGAACAAAACTGTTATCTATAGTTGTGCATCTACAGAATCATGTAGCAGTCTCCGGAGGGAAGGCGCATCCTCAATGGTCAGTTTTCCTCCGTCAAAACGAATGCCAATGCTTACAAGCCTAGCCGAGTTTATTCGTAGATAGTAGAATTTCTTATTGCAAACAAGCAGCAGGCACTCCAAGGCAGGGCAACCGTGGTGGATGAACTTCTCCAAGGAGACATCCGATATATAAACCTCCACCAGTGAAAGTCTCCTGAGTAGTGGGAGGCAAAGCATTTCTACAAGATTATCTTCTAGTTTGCACATGGCGAAGGTGATGGTGTGGAGAGACGAGCGAAATCTCGAGATGGATGCCGGTGGCGACGGCATAGAAGAAGGGATTCTGCGTGCTTGCCTGGGCACCGGGTAGAAGAATTTTGGGAATATATGATAGAACTCTAAAACCTGGAGTTTGTCCAGATTCCGAGTCAGGAACAACTCATCGACGCCACAAGGTTCGCACTGGAGGTAGCTTGTCGGGATGTAGAGGCGGCGAATCGGGCCCTTGTGATCGGAGAGGTAGATACAGGAAGACTGAAGCCATTGGCGACAGATTCTCCGCGGCAGTTGCAACAAAGATGTCGGCAGTGAGTTCCGACGTATGTTTCCTGGACGATTTGCTTGCCTGGGAGAAGACGGATGATTTGGCAACAGATTTTTTCCAGAGATCTGGTAGAACGAGTATCAAGGATCACACGAAAGTCGAGATCAAGTGGTGCGGTGCGCCATATGCGACGCCACCGAGATGCGAGCACTTGTGTGCGCATGCCTTCCTTTATGGGCAGGCGAGAGATGATATCGCCGAGGATGGCGTCGGGAAGATCGCTGATGCGGTCCGGACCAAACTCAACATGGTTCTCGGATCTAGTGGGCGAGCCACAGCCGCTCCTCTTAACGAGCTTAGAGGGCACGGGTACATCGGCGAACCTCGTCTTCTTGTTGCTAGAGGCACACTTCTTCATCTCCATTGCCAAGATCGTGATGCCTCTGTTGCACGTCTCTGTGCGGTGGATCTAGGAAAAGGGTTTGGGTTTTACGATCCATAAAGACGACAATATATATACGTACCTAATCTAGAAGATTTCGACAGACATGGTGGAATAGTCACGGCGTGGACAGACGTGCGTCTTCACAAGGCACGGGTATCAACTGTCCAGATACACAGAAGTTTGGTGGGGGAGGCATGTGTCCGAATACTCAGTTAAAACGCACGGTTGCACGGTCTATAGAGACACGGGGGTGTGGCGCCACGACACGGGGGCAAATCTCATTTGAGGCACGTGCGTGCAGGCGGTGGAGGCATCTAATTGCAGTATGTACAAGCACGGACCTCGTTGAAGCCTCCATAGAGCCAGCTATCAACTCCCTGGATGAACAAAAGTGTGGTGCCAGAGGCATGCCTGTGAACACTCAGGTGAAAAGACATGTTTGTGAAGTATCTGGATCCACGGTGGTGTGTCTCCAGCGGAACGTAAAAGCCACGGCTCGTGGCACGTGAGGCACAAGGGTGCAGGCTCCGGAGGCATCGAAGTCTAGCCTCTACAGGCACATACGATCGTCAACCCTCCGAACGCACAAATTTTCGGTGGCAGAGGCATGGATCAGAATACTCAGCTATGGAGGCACGGGTGTGTATTCTCTGCAATCACAAGGGTCACGACAAGTGTCATGTGAGGCACGTGTATTGAAACACCAGAGGCGCGGAAATGAAGCCTCTTAGGCACGAGTGTCAGCCCAATGGATGCACAAAAGTGTGGTGACAGAGGCATGGGTGAGAATGCTCTGCTGGAGAGGCACCGTTGTGAGCTCTCTGGACCCGCGGGCGTCTGGCTCCAGGGGAACCTAATAGCCACGGCTTATGTCAGCTATGGAGGCACATAGATGCAGAAAAGTGCCTGACTCAGCATAAACCCTCTCTGGGTGCAGAAAAGTGTGAGCAGAAGGCGCCAAAGTAAGGGCGATACATGCACGTGTGCCAACCTTCTTAATACTCAGTTAGATAACCACGGTTGTGAAGTTTCTAGAAAAAGTGTGACCTTAACACGAAGAACAGCCGTCATGTCACGAGACACACGGTTTTATTGGCCTACCAATCACGGACTTGCTTCGGTATTGGAAAGGTTCCCACTGACGATTTCATTATCAGTGGGAACATCGTACTATACTAACAAAGAATCAGTGTCGTGACAGTAAAATACTCAGAATCTTTCCGCTGAAACATTGACATTTGCACAGTTACAACACTTTCGTTTGCACAATTACAACACTTTATAATCAAGGATTGTTATGGCAAGCTTACAGACAATACAAAATATTACAAGGGTTGTCTGTTCATGTTCAGACGAAACGCACGTTCAAAAGGGCGCAACAACATGTAACCCTGCAAGCTTGGACAACTTACTCCAGCTCTGTGTTCAGCAGTCACATCTGAATGGGTCCGTCAAATCCAGGTATTCAACATGCGTGAGTTTTAAATAAAAGAACCGGTGCTTGCACGCTCCTGATAATATAAGGCGAGCACGTTCAGAAGCCTTTTTGTGCCACAGAAGATCCTTTTGATGCTTTTCATAAAATTCTTCTGTGAAGTCTTGGTGGTAGCGATAGTTAAGCCTCATGGTCTCAAGCTTGCTTGCACTCAGAACAAAGAATCTCACAAATTCAATGTTTACCAAGCAGGGTTCATAGTCATCCAGCGTTACTGTCTTCAGACGAAAGTCATCTCGTTTGACAAACGGTCGGTGCCTGTGACGCCATGTATTTGTTTCTCCGCAACAGAGTCCTCCCTAGATGTACATGAAGAATGAAAATACTTAAGCTCTAAAAACAGAGATTCTGTTGAAAGAGCATCCAGTGTAAGGTATTTATTAGATTCTCTGTAGATATGGGTGTATGAAATACTAAAACATGTCTAGCCACGGGTGTATCAATTTACAGGCGAATGTAAGACAAGCCTTTTAAGACATACAGTAGAAGTAGTATAGTTTGCATGTTATGGGCTTTCAATGTGTGTGAGGATCATCACCTCGATAAACAAGTTCTCAAGGCTTTGAAAGCATTGCATCAGGGAAACAACCACGTCCACTTCAAAACACATCTTGATGAGCAAAGTCTTGACCGTTTGAAGCAGTGTTGTCAGGCTGACTGCCAGCAAACCCTGCATGGTGCACGCACAATGATTTCAAAAATTGAACAAAAGGTTCTATTACATGAAATTTGTTTACTCGGACAAATGCAGCTGAAAACTAGGTACCTGGATAATTGTAGGGTTACGCGTGACCTTGGATTTAGAGAAAAAATCATGGAATTTGCCCACAGTCTCTAGTTTAGGTGCAGACATGACAGTTATCTGCAAGTTGCCGCTGAGAATATCGTTAAGCAACCGCTGAAGTGACGGGGCATCCTCTATAACAAGTTCGCCATGTCCACAACGAATTGCAATCCTTACAAGGTTACGTGAGTTTATTCTTATGCAACAACTTTCCATATTCCAAGTAAGCAGTAGGCACTGGAGTGCGGGGCAACTAGAGTGGATGATACTTTCAAGCGAGATGTCTGATATACCAATGTCCACAAGTGAAAGTCTCTTGAGCAGTGGTAGTTTAAGAGCCTGAACAAAACTGTCTGGTATTTGGCAAAGAGGTGGTGGTGTGTAGGGAGGACACAAACGGAGAGAAGGACGCCGGTGCAAAGGGCGCAGATGATGGGTGTGTGAGTGGTTGTACGACACACTCTCTCACGAAATCTAGGAACATGTAATAGAACTCGAGCACCTGGAGATTGTTCAGTTTGGATGATTTCAATCAGGCGTTGATGGCAGAGGGTCTGGATTGGAGGTAGCACGCCGGTATGCGGAGACGGTGAACTGCGCCCACATGGGCGGAGAAGATGGCATCCGGAAGGGTGGTATCGTCAGTGCCAGATTTGTGAGGGCACCGAGTTCCGAAGTGCCTTTCATGGACGAGCTCCCAGGTAGGAGGCGCCACGAAGAGTGTGTGAGTGGTTGTACGACACACTCTCTCACGAAATCTAGGAACATGTAATAGAACTCGAGCACCTGGAGATTGTTCAGTTTGGATGATTTCAATCAGGCGTTGACGGCGGAGGGTCTGGATTGGAGGTAGCACGCCGGTATGCGGAGACGGTGAACTGCACCCACATGGGCGGAGAAGATGGCATCCGGAAGGGTGGTATCGTCAGTGCCAGATTTGTGAGGGCACCGAGTTCCGAAGTGCCTTTCATGGGCGAGCTCCCAGGTAGGAGGCGCCACGAAGATTTTCTCGATATGAACTGTTTCTAGAGGCTTAAAAAGACGAGCGGCAGGGATCTCACGACAGTCGAGATTTAGAGGAGCGGTGGGCCATAAAGGACGCCATCGACGAGCGAGGATGCGAGTACGGATGCTATCCCTAATGGGGAGACAAGAGATGATCTCACCTAGGATGACGTCCGGGAGATCGTTGATGCGGTCCGGACGAGTTTTTTTCCCGTGTTCCTCAGATCCGGTGGGCGGACCTTCACCGGTCCCCTCCGGTACCGCCAAACACCCAGAGGAATGCATCGTCGGTGGCACGAGCCTTGTCCTCTTGGTACTAGAGGCGCCGGACTCCATGTAGGAGCGATGGACCCGGTGGATCTGGAAAGACGGTTTGGAGGACGGAGGTGTTGCAAAACACCATTTATCCAAAAAAAGTAGTAATTTTTAAGTGATGTCGTTGCGAGAATAGTGAAATCGGACAGTGGCAACAACCCATAATCCATGCCTCCACTTGATTCACGCACATGCCTCTCCGAGCAGCGTGTCACTACAAACATACTGAGCACTGACGCACGATCGCAACTCTTCTTTTTGACATGGGAGGCACGACCGCAAGTATTCTTCCTAATATGGGACCGTGCCTCCGCTTGCTCGACCAATGTGCCTATCTGAGTACACGACTCAGCTGAAATAATGACAATTGGGAGGCATGACCGTCCCCTCTTATAATATATGACCGTGCCTTGACTAACTTCATGGTTGTGCCTCTCTTATTGCACAAAGTCAGTTAAGCTAATCATAGCATAGAGGCATGACCATGAGTCTTCTTAACACAAGACTGAATCTGCACTAGGTTCAAGTGCCTCTCCAAGCAAACATGCCGAACCGAGAGACACACCCACAACAACAACAACAGCGATGACAACCACGTTTAGGATCGCATCTGCTTTCAGTACCATAGTTTGAATAAGAATTTGAACTGATAAGTTCTATTAGTTATGTACTATGATGATTTGAACTGCACTCATAGTTTGAAATAACACACGTACGATACTTAACTTAATACCACAGTAGCTAAAATTTATGTGGTGTAATGCCATCCCTCCATCAGCATACACATATCGCGTCATTCCGTTTTTTTGTAAAGACCGGTGATCACAAGTGAGAGCGAGTCCTGCACGCGCACAGTGTGCCACTGGATACTAACGAGTACAACGCAATCAACCGTGAGCCTAGCTGCATATGCAAAAGCAGAAATCCCAGTGATCGCCATCCTTCCATCTTTGTGTATACAGTAGGTGCCAGGAAAATCAACGCTGCTGAAAATTTGTACAAGCCTGATGCTGCCCTTGAGAGGCAAATATCCAAGCTTCATCCTAAGATCATTGGTAACGATAGCTAGGATTTTCTGTACAATAACAAACTATTCTGGCATCAGATTACGAAGACACGCATGTTGACTGTGGTTTAGAGAAATAAACAACGACGTACCAAATGGTCTGTGTGAACGTTGGTGAAACATAGACGGTGCACAAAGGTAATGGCGGGGATGTGTTTAGCATTTAGGACTAGTTTAATCATGCAAGCCATGTCGATATAGGAAAGTTTTATGCCCCGAGTGTAGACTGTCTCGTCTATGTAGCTCCTTTACGATAAACTGAGGCCTTCAAGGGCTAAATAAATACAACCACGTATTAGCCACTATGTGTGAAGCAATGAATAGAGCAGTTAAAACTAAAATAAACAAATATTGGCTTTTCAAACGGAAATTACAGTTTTAAACTACATTGTGAGTACAAAGAAAGATTTAATACATTATATCACAGATATTAAGCACATAAATATCAACGACATACCACAGTAAAGTTATAATAGATAAATGTTAAACCAGAACAAATATTGATAAGCGATCAGAACATACCAACGGAAGGTTTGGGTAACGCTTTGTGACCTCCTCGAGATTCACTCAACATCAAGTCAATGAGAAAGAAGAAATCTTCTGCTTGCAAATCCAATTGTATAATATCACCATAAAATAGATCATAGTCACGTATCAACTTTTCCCATCCAAGTCCATGAAACTTAGACATGTGGTTGCCATCTGTAAACTTAATCTTGTAAGACAATTCCTCACTAGTGCCGAACACAAGGTCAAAATCTTCGTCTTCAAAGCCATCCTCGAAAGCTTCATCTTTCCATAAAGAGATCAAAGAAAGGACCTAGTTCCGGTAGTAGCATGGGACATACTGCATAAAAGTAAAATTAAGACAAAGGTATATAAATGTTTTACTAATTTTTAGAAAACAAATGCATGAAAGAGTTTTTTTTCCTTGAAATTTCTTGGTTTTCAGGCACGGGCACATGCAACATCTATGACATTTAATTAAACCTATACAAAACAATTGAACTTCTAATTACATCAAGGCCTATAAAGTAAAAACAAGCATGCGCAGTATAGTTCGCTCCGAAGGAATACGTGTGGTTGCTGACTGCTGAATAAAGATAACTGTAACAAATACAGTGACGGAGGTTTTTTACTGGCCACGCATGATTTCATAGCAAAACTTACCAGGCATGATTCATAACAACGAGGCAAAGACACAATCAAGAAAGATTGGGCAACATCAGATTCAACACTGGGACAGTTGAGGTTCCTGCAAACATCACACACCATCTTTGTCTACGAGATGTAACAATATATAAGACTCGGGTTCATTAATTATTAAAGAAAAGTTTATTTCAACACTCCGCTAATGGTACAAAGAATTAAAGGACTATATATCACTGATACACGCATGTTTTAACGAGTAAGACAGAGCAAAGCGAATGCTGATATGGTGATATCCATTGATGTTAGTGACTCTGTAAAAAATGAAAGAGCACGCATAGACCTCTTCAAATCTACAAGCTCTTGGAGCGAACTAGCTGGAAAAAAAATCAACTGTTGTCCTCCAAGATTGTTCCCATATAGAACCTCTTCAAAGGGGTAGGATGTTAACACAAAAACTAAAATCAACTATTGTCCTCCAAGATTATTCCCCTATAGAACCTCTTCAAAGGGGTAGGATGTTAACACAAAAACTAAAATTAAGAGGGTAACAGACAACAAGAATCCATAAAAAAAAGACAGTGCGCAACGCGTAAGTATTAAGCAGAGGGGAAAAATTTTACTGTATTTTAGAGCAAGTGGGCGAATCGTAGATCCATCTATGTGGACTGTAGAGTGAAGAAGACGAAGCAAGAAAGACGGAAGGAACCAGAGAAGGGGAGCGGAAGAGCAAGTGACTCGGAAGGGAAGACGCACATAACGATGTATTTATGGAGTAATTATGGAGAGGGAAGAAATTTTGTGTACTCGCTCGCCAAAGCTGAAACTACTGACAACAGTAAATGGCTCCTTGCCATCCCAGCGCAAAAAAAGGAGCGTGGGAGGGGGGTGGGGGTTGGTGGGTCTGGCGAGTAGGTGGAGTATTTGGTCGAGCCGGACCATGTCGAAATCCCTCGCCTTCATTTCTCCTCTCGTTCTATCACTATATCTCTTCCTCTCTCTCTCTCTCTCTCTCTCTCTCCCTCCTCTCAAATTCGACGCCGCCTATGGCGTCGGAACTGCTCACACCCTTTGGGCCATGTCGACACAAAACTTCGGACAAGAGGGGAGGAAAGAAGGCTTGAACTTCCTTGAACTGGATTTTGATTTCTATGTAGGTGATTTCCTGCTACATGCGGAGCGTTGAACTGGGGTTTGTTTTCCAAACAAAAGATCTGAGCTCTGAACATTCATGTGTCCTTGTAGGAGAACCCTGACACCATCGAAGACAATGATTTCTGTGGCAAAGAGCTCGACCGTCCTCTCTACTGTGTTCTTCACGATACCAAGCCTCTCAGGTGTGTGGCTTTTGAAGGAAGTGACACGGGGAGGAGGTTCTTCGGCTGTGCTGTGAAAGTTAGTCACTTTCGAAAATCCGAGTTACTTTCTTGTTGAATCAAACTGTTTGGATATAGGACTTGTAGTATACCAAAGAAGACTGATTTCTTCTTGTGTTTTCCGGTTGATTGTAGGAAACATTGTGTAGTCCTTTTACTTTACAAAAAAGGGTAAAGGTCGCTACTTATTTTACATAATTGAACACAAAAGAAGTGATCTAGACATCTCATGTTTGTTTACAAATGGGACTTCTGTTTAATAGTCAGTATATTATTCAAAAAAAAACTCTCTAAATAAGTTGTCTGCAGAGGTAGCTCCAGATTAATTCAAGCTGGCTTAAAAGAAACTAAGTACAATTATGAAATAACTCCGCGTACAGGGTGGGCGAAGCACCATAATTAGTGTTGTGGGTACCTAACCATTGAAGTGCCACATTGCACAAGCACGGTCCATAGTTAGTTGAATGAGGTTATAAACCAAGTATATGTGAACTTTATTATTTTCCAGAGCTTCTGCAGCAGTGTATTAATAGTCTCTGTTTATTTTGTTCCTTTTTTGTTCGCAGAGAGGCGTGAACTATGGAGTCGTCGAATGGGTTGACCGCCCATGGCCTATCATTATGCAGAGGTGCCTACTCAAGCTCTGGGGGATGTTAGATGAGAGCAATGATGATAGGCAAGCAAAGGATGAAGAGATAAGCAGGCTTAAAATGGATAATGAACAAGTGAACCTTAAGCTCGAGAATCTTGTTGCAGCTGTGGAAAGAACTAATGTAACTACCATGAAGATTGACATGCAGAAGAAGCGGATGGGTATCGTTGATAAAGACGTCAAGCCCATTCAGAGGTCTCTCACAAGTGCCATTCACAATCTTAAGGACGACAATGGTGAGATTAAGCTGGACAGGGATTTTCTGAAGGAGGAGGTGCATAAACTGAAGGAGAATAGAAAGAAGATGGAAATCGTCATTTGTGATCTTTTGGGGCAAGGGTTTGCAAACACTGGTGACCTCCTGATGATCAAAGCTATCCTCGAAGAATGATTATTAACAGTTGCCTTCTTTTGAAACGTTGCAAGGGATACTCGTCTAGTATAAGTTTATGCTTGGACATGGTTACTTGACTAAAGGCATGTATCTCATTTTTTGCAATCTTTCAGAGGGTGTGTGACGGTCTACACACATCAAATATTGATCTCCTGAATATTTTTATATTTCAAAGAGGCAATCTTTCATCTTGGATCGTTCCACGGGACATGGGTTACTATAATCTAGCAAAGCATAGATGTCGCTTTGGCAGACATGGGGAACCATGCCTCTGGTGACGTAGCACTGACTTGTTAAAGGCACGGTCCTATGTCAGACAGGAGTGCCGCACTAGCACTGACACACGTAAAATCTACAATCTACAGAGTCGCGCTTACTCCTGAAGCCGACGCACGCCAGTGCCGACTCGATTGTTTGTACTCAGACATAAACTCGTTCACAGACATGCGTTTACACAAAATCTTCTCTTCCAAATGTTTTTGTTTCATGGTCGACGACCAGACACGAATGTTTTTGTAGCATCACGATAGTGACATAAAACTACCAAATTTTCAGTACAGTGGGTGCATAGCACAAAAGCATTGTTATAACAAGCTTACAAAAACGGTGTAAAAGGCTTCAGCCATGTTTGGACATAACACAGAATCAGATTGGCGCACCAACATCTAATTGTACTAGCTTGAAGAACTAACTACAGCCTAGTGTCCAACAGGCACAGGTGAACGGATCTGACAAATCAAGGCATTCAACACGCATGTGTTTCAAATCCAAGCACAGATGATTGCAGCATGCTGATAACTTGAGATGGGCGCGTTTGGAAACTTTATTCTCCCACAAGAACAACTTCTATTGCTGTTCGTAAAATTCTTGCGTGAAGTCTGAGGGAAAGCAAAACTTAATCCTCATGGTCTCTAGCTCTGTTGCATACATAATGAAGAACCTCACAAACTCAATATTCTTCCCGCTTTTTTCATAATCTTCTAGCGTTACTGTCTTTAAATGAATGATGTGTTCTTTGATAAACGCACGGTGCTTGCGACGCCAAAAATTTCTTGCACCATCAGGAACGTTTCCTCCCTGAAAACACATAAAGGTTGAAAGATACTCAAGATGTATGGAAGGACAAAATGAACGATAAATTCCATGACCCCCGTCCCAATCAGTTCGTCGAACATTTCCCTAGATATGGATGTATGTATAGTAATAAAAAACATGCCTAGACATAGGATGTGTCCATTGCAAACAAAAAGTAAGATAAGCTTTTTGAGATGCAAGGAGTGCTGCACTATGCACGGTATGACCTTTTCATTGGGCATGAGAATCATCACCTGAACAAACAAGTTCTCCAGATTTGGAACGCACTTAAGCAAGTGAATGAGCACGTCCACTTGATAAGTCATGCCCAAAAACAAGGTTTTGACAGATTGCCGCATTGTAGATAGGCTGGCCGTCGCCAAATGCTTCACATAACATGGAAAATAAAACATAAAATTATTAGAACAAAAGGTTGGATGACATGAAACTAGTTTCTCAAGGAAATGCAGCTGGAATTATTGTGAAATGTCAGTACCATAAGACCCGTGGAGCCAAGCGAGGTCCTGAATTTGCCCAATGTCTCCAGTTTGGGTGCAGAGATGATGAATACCTCCATGTTATTGCTCTGGACATCGTGGATCAACCTTTGAAGTGAGGGGGCATCCTCGATGATGAATTTTCCTACCACACCATGGCTGCCGATGCTTACAAGGTTAGGGGAATTTATTGTGATCCGATGCCTTTCTCTGTTGCAAACAAGCAGCAGGCACTCGAGTGCAGGGCAACTAGAGTTGATCATGCTTTGCAACGAGAGGTCTGATATATCAACCTCAACAAGCGAAAGTCTCTTGACCAGCGGTAGTTCAAGTACCTCTACATAATGGGCTGGTATCTGGCAACACGCGAAGCTCACAGTGCGCAGAGAACAGGAAAACCAAAAGACGGACTTCGGTAGTGAGGGCGTAGATGAAGAGCATGTGTGCGATAGTTTGAGAGTTTCTTTCACAAATCGTGGAAACAGGTAGTAAAACTCAAGCACCTGGAGATTGTTCAATCTGGGGGACTCAAGCCAGGCATGGACAGTAGAGGGTCTGCATTGGAGGTAGGACGCCGGCATACAAAGGCGGAGAACTGCGCCCACATGGCTGGAGAAGATGGACTCTGGAAGGCAAGAACCATCACCAGGAACTGTTTTTCCCTGATGCCAAGTTCCGATGTATCGTATACGAGAAAGCTCCTCGCTGTAGGCAGAGACCCTACTGATGATCTCGACATGAACTGTTTCTAGGGCGTTAAAAAGATGAGTGACAGGGATCTCACGGCAGTCAAGATTCAGAGGAGCGGTCGGCCAAACAGGATGCCAACGACGAGAGAGCATCCGAGTGCAGATGCCCTCCCTAGTGGAGAGACGGGAGATGACCTCACCGAGGATGGCGTCCGGGAGATCGCTGATGCGGTCCGGACCAGACTGCTCTTTCTGATCCTCGGATCCGGTAGGCGCACCCTCGCGGCTTCCAGCGGCTACCGCCAAACCACCAGAGGACGGTGTTGCCGGTGGCGCGAGTTTCGCCCTCTTGGTGCATGGCGCACCAGAGTGGATCTCCATCTTCGTCTCTGTTGCTGTGATCGCGCTGTCTGCGAGCGCCGCTATATGTGGCGTGGATCAGAAAAGCCCAAGTAAAAGGGTGTGGCTAGGGTTTCGAGACGCCGCCCGTTCGCCTTAAATAGCCGGAGCCTGGCCTCGGGCGATGAGCCAGAGCGGCATCGCCGGAGGGGACGCCCGTTGGACCCTTGGGTTTCCGAAGCGGCACCACGTGGCATTCACATCTGAATATGAGGAGACACCCATCGAAACATAACTTGGGACGGGAGGGAAGGGGAGAAGAGTGCAAGGATCTGATCAAAATGATTCCATTGACACTATCACCAGGAGAAGCATGGTATGGCGGCTCAGACAGGCATGCTTGCGTTTTACGTGGGGTCATGGTCGTGCGTTTATAGCGGAAACCCGTGGCAGCCGCCTCATCCTTGATTCAGTGTTTTGGGTCATAGCCACGGGCATGAAGCATTCAAAGGCATGGTCGGTGGTATTACATAGAGTCACGCTAGCCTGTGACTCTATCAGACGAAGATGCACGTGCGTACAGCCCTCAAAGGCATGGCGTGCTATTATATAGAGTACAAAGGTTTTCTGATTGTATTCCGAATGAGTCGGTGGGCTCAGTCAAAAGGAGAGGCAAGCACGTCAAGCCCTCAGAGGCATAGTTTGTTCTTACTCGGAGTCACGTTTGTGCGTTTATTACGGACACCTAATAGATTCGGGCGACTCTCCTTGTTAGAATTGTTTTTCGTTGTATTATTTTAATTCAAATGCAAGAAGACGACTTTCTGTGTGTCAGTGTTTCAGGTCACAGGCACGACTGTCAAGCCAACAAATGCACGAAGGCGACTTTATATGTTTAGTAGCGTGACTGTCCTTTACGCGTGTCAGTGTTTCAGGTCAAAGGCACGGTTGTCAAGCCCACAAATCGCATGTCATGTAATTATCCAGAGTCACCTTCATGCCTCTTTGTGTTCCAAATGCATCCGTTGACTTTATTACCAGGACAGGCACGGTCGGGATGTCGAGCGAGGCATGCGTGTGTTTTACACGGAGCCACGTTCGTGCTTTGATTGCGGAAACACAACGTTTCGACGGGCGTCTCCACCTACTCGGGTGTGAACTCCATGTGGCGCCGCCACGGAAACCCAAGGGTCCGACGGACGTCTCCTCCAGTGACGTCGCTTTGACTCATCGCCCGAGGCCAGTCTCCGGCTATTTATGGCGGACGGACGGAGTTTCAAAACCCTAGACACATACTCTTCCATCCTCTGCCCGCCACCAGGCCATTCATTCTTCTTGGTGCTCTCTATCCTCGCCCTCTCCGCCATGGCTGGTCAGGAGGAGACTACTGCGGAACCCAGTGTCCAGACACTACAGGAGATCCAGGCTGACAAGGGCTCCTCATCTGTAAGTTCACTCTACTTCTGCTTCATTCGTTTTTTCTTTCCTTCGGCTAGTTGGTTTAGTTGTGAAACGTGAATAAGCCAAACGGAGTCTCGAAACCCTAGCCACACCCCCTTTGTCCTTTTGTCCGCCTCCAGGCCATCCACTCCTCTTGTTGTTCTCTATCCTGACACTCTCAGCCACGGCTGTGTAGAAGGAGACACCTCCAGAGCGCCATGTCCAGTCGCAGGGGAAGATCTCGGCTAGCAAGGGTTCCTCATTTGTGAGTTCATTCTGCTTCGCCTTCATTCATTTTTTCTTTCTTTTGGCTACTTGATTTAGTTGTGAAACATGGATCATTGTGGTGAGCTTCATCCTAATGTTGATGAGGGTGCGTCCTGCCATCAATCTAACATCTTCTCCGTTGACCAGCTGAAGAACCTGTTCAATGCTGTGGAAGACTTCCAGAAGATATCCACGAAGTTGGACGAAGAGAACAAAGCTGTCATTGCACTTCTGATGCATGAGAAGGCGCAGCTCGAACTTCAGCGTGATGAGCTGAAGCTGCAATCATACATTATGAAGAAACAGATCGAGGAACTTCATGCCGAGCAACCAAAAAAGAAGTATCGCCGGACTAAGTAGACAGCATCGACCCTTATCCTCGTATCTGAAGCTGTCACTAAAAGTTTCTTATGTTGTCATCCGTTACCTTGTGCCGTCAGTAACTTTGATAACAAATGTGTTCCTGGGCACGTTCATTCCAAGTTTATGGGTACGGATGAACATTAACGTAATGGCCAGTTCTAGAGACGTTGTTTTTAAAAGCACGGACGTGAAGTCTCGGCAGCCAAAGTTTTTGAACCAACTAGAGTCATGTCTTGTGCACACATGAAGGCGCCCTTTCTTTGTTCAGTGTTTCGGGTTACAAGAAGGCATAGTCGATGGTATTACATAGAGTCACGCTAGCCTGTGACTCTATCAGACGGAGACGCACGGGCGTTTAGTGTTAAGGGTCACAGGCACGAGCATAAAACGCTCAAAGGCATGGTCGGTGGTATTACGGACACGAACTCTTGTTAATAAAAGTTCACAAGATATGAACTCTCTACGAACACAGTTGCGTACTCAGTTGGGTCACGCTTTTTTCTTGATGTTACGTATATTATTCGATAGAAGCGCGGAGGTTTGGATACTAATGGTTACAGTGTTAAGGTTCACAGGCACGGGCGTACAGTCCTCAAAGGCATGATATTGTATTATATAGAGTGACGCTCGCCTGTCTTTGTGTTCCGAATGATTCGACACTCAATTAGATGAAGAAGCATGGTCGTTAAGCACACTAAGGCAAAGCTTTGTCTTACGCACATCCACGTTTACTTTGTGAGGCACGGAATGGCTTATTCGAGAGACACTGGTCTGGTATATTGCTCGCACGGTCATGAGTCTCAAAAAGTCACGGCTTGCCATTGTATAGAATCACGTTAGTTTGTCTACGTGTTCCAAATGAATCCGTTGAACTGTCCGCAAGCACAGGCACCACCATGAAGCCCAGACAGGCATGGGTTATGCTTTACATGGGATCACGTTCGTGCGTTTATAGCGGAAACCCGCAGCAGCCGCCTCATCCTTGATTCAGTGTTCCGGGTCATAGGCACGGGCATGAAGCGCTCAAAGGCATGGCCGGTGGCATTACATAGAGTCACGCTAGACTGCGACTCTATCAAAGGAAGATGCACGTGCGTTTAGCCCACGGAGATGAACCTTTGACGCACAGCCACGGACGTTTACTCTGCGAGGCACGGATTGGCCTATAAGAGAGATGATGTTCTTAAAAGCTTATTTCCTTGTATTTAAGAGCACGGACGTGCAGTCCATACAGACACCGTTCCAAACTGAATTGTGTCACGCTTCTTTCTTGATAAAGGCATCGACGTTCATGGCTGTCTGTGTTTCAGTGTCAAGGGTCAGAAGCACATGCATACAACCCTCAAAGGCATGGCGTGCTATTATATAGAGTCACGCACAAGGGTTTTCTGATTGTATTCCGAATGAGTCGGTGGGCTCGGTCAAAAGGAGAAGCATGGACATCAAGCCCTCGGAGGCATAGTTTGTTCTTACTCGGAGTCACGTTTATGCGTTTATTACAGAAACCTAATAGGTTCGGCGACTGTCCTTGTTAGAATTTTTTTCTTTGCATGACTTTTGTGCCTTTATTGGGGAAACCCAACGCTTCAACGGGCGTCTCCTCAGATAAATAGTGTTGGTACCCTAGCTAATAACAACATATATCAACATTGGTCCTAGTTGTAGCTTCACAGGATCACTTATGCCACACATGGAGCACAGCCTCGGTGCGTGATTTTTTTCGTGTGTGTCTGGATAAATGTCTTAAGGAAATGCAAATTGGTACGGCCGGACACACTGCATCAGCCGAATTGGTTCGAATACCCGTGAGGCAGTTGGAAATGCCAATTTTTTTCTATGGGTACCAACACGTAGGGTCCCCTCATCATCCACACAAACGCGCCACCACATGTACCACATTTTTCTAAGTGCACCTAGTACCCCACATCATTTTCAACTTCTTCCTCCCCTTCTCGACTAGCGCCACCGCCAGCTCCCTACGATGCATCTCTTCGCCGCCTGATCTACGCGGCCGCCACCAACTCCGGCAAGTAGGTGAGATCTCCCCTCATCCCCCTCGCGGATCTTCTTCCCTTCCCAAACCGCATGCGTCTCCCTCCGGGCGCAGATCTAATCCAGAAATTTTATTTGATCCATGCGGTAGATGATTTGTTGATAGATATGATGGTTCTTTGTTAGATTGATGGATGTCGTAGTGTAGGATCTGAGCTGTAACAGGGAAAAGAGAGGAAGCACCGTGTATTGTACTATGGTAGCATACAATTCAACTTAGAGTTCAATATGTTCTTTGTAGAATGGAGGAAGCACCGTGTCGACTGCGCAAGTCACGGTGCCGGACCAGCCTTTGTACTGCCACGTTGTTCGGCATCTACTTCCACCCTACTTTTGTTTTTGCAGCGGTAACAATTTATATGAACCTTCCGACAGTTCATTAATTTTATTTTTTATTTCTATTTCCACTAATGCATTGTGTTTGTTATTTGTTTTTATCTTGCATAGATCGTCCCATGCAATGTGAGATTGGCATTCAATGAGCTCGTCGGAGACCCCGTGACCTTCGATGCTCTTGGGGGTCCTTACACTATGCAGGTCGATAAGGGGCGAACGATAACCCAGATTGGAGGAGATGAATGGGATCGCTTCATCGCCCGCTTGCGTCTTAGTGGGGGTGAATTGTTTAGCTTCTCCTTCAGAGAAAAAAGGCCCAGGATTTCTGTTATCTATCTGAATTTGATTTCCGATAGTGAGGATGAAGTTCATGAGGAGGACGATGGTGAGGATTCAGACGATGATGAGAACCCACTTGATGAAGCACTCTATGCCCAAAGACTGAGGTTGAGCGACGATGAAACGTGCAACCTCTGGGACATGCTTCCGCTACGTGAAGACTACGTCAGGATGCCATTCGTGACATGCCTCACAAGGACTTAAAACAGCATCTCATGGTATGTTACTTACTGTGGTAATTACACGATATGCATGCTTAATAAGTGTACTAGTTGATATGATATGCATGTTGTAGTACTGTGATATATCCTAATGTAGTGTAGTAATATGCGATGATGTGGTTAGTGTATGTAGTAAACTAATGATATGCTTAATTACTGTAGTAATTTGATGATTAGCATCTAGTGTAGTGATGTGATGATATATATGCTCAGTGTTGAATCCAATGATATATGTGTCTTCAAGTGTATGATTTGCTGATAATTGCACGTGACATGCTCATATATCATACCAACTATTTTCAGAAATTACCTAAGAGGTTATCTGTTAGTTGTGGCATCGAGACACATGAAGAAGGCATGTCTGCTAGACTACGCCTTACTAGAACGGGCTCCATCACCACCTGTGCCTACGCAGTGGACATGGACGGTCGCACTGTCTTCAACTGGGCGGGGTGGAAGAAGTTCCTTCATGGCAAGAATCTTCGGGTAGGTCAGGGCATCCTACTCACTGTTGCGAACACCCGTCGTCGTGACTTGAGGATGATGATCACCATCAACCTCATTTAGAACTAGCTGGACCATGTTTCGATGTGAAATGAACTTGGTATGTTAGCTCTTGTTTCCAAGTACTTGCCGTGTATTACCATACCTATCTATCTATATATATCTAGGTTCAATAAATAGGCCGTGTATCGCTGTGAAATGAACTTGTTATGTTTCGGGCTTGTTTTGCTGTTGCCCCAGCGGTTATCTGAGACTTCCTTCAACTTGAAACTGTCTTGACTTGTTGTTGGATGCTTGGTGTTGTTGCTTTATTTGAGGCTTCCATCGATCCTATTGATGAGAAGGCAAAGGCGAAGCTTGCCCTTCAGTATGACACATACGTTATGACAAGCTCAAGCAGGACACAGGCACGGGCATGAAGCGCTCAAAGGCATGCTCAGTAGTATTATTACATGGACTCACGCTAGCCCGTGACTATTAGACGGAGATGCACAGGCGTTTGGCCCACAGAGCCGAACCTCTGTCTTACGCAAAGGCATCATGTGGTATTATATAGAGTCATGTTCGCTTGTGTCTGTTTTCCAAATGATTATGTCGACTTGTTTAGACAGAGAGGCACGGGTGAGAAGCCCATCGAGGCATACTTTAGTATTAGAGAGAGTCACGTTCGTGCGTTTGTTGCGCAAACCGAACAGAACTGGGTTCTGATATGAACACTCGTTGTTTACTTAATGAGGCAATGAGTGGCAGATTAGGGAGACGCTGTTTTTGAACCTTTGTCTTACGCACAGCCACATGCGTTTTCTCTGTGAGGCACGGAATGGCCTATGCGTGGGGCGCTGTTTTTAAAATCTTATTTCCTTGTATTTAAAAGCACGGACGTGAACTCCCTACGGACACGGTTCCGTATTAAGTTGCGTCATCCTTCTTTCTTGATGTTACATATATTATTCGATATAAAAGCCGTAGACGTTCGTGGCTATCTATATTTCCTTGTATTTAAAAGATAGAAACGGCACGCTTTTAAAAAAAGCACAAGCACAGTGGTTCCACGACAAGCACGTCTCAATTTGCAGAAACGGCAGTGTTGTGATTCTACGGGACGGTATGGTTCGTTCCTACCCGAAGTGACGTTGGTGCGTTTATTACGGAAACCTAGTAGAATCGGGCGGCTGTCCTTGTTACAATTGTTTTCGTTGTAAGATTTTTAACTCAAATGCATGAAAGGCGACTTTGTATGTTTAGTAGCGTCACGATCCTTTACGCACGAAGATGAATTTTTGTGTGTCAGTGTTTCAGGTCACAGGCATGGTTGTCAAACTAACAAACGCATGACCTGTAATTATCCAGAGTCACCTTGGTGTCTCTTTGTGTTCTGAATGCATCCATTGACTATGTTACCAGGACAATAGGCACGGTCGGGATGGCAATGGAGGCATGCTTGTGTTCTGTGCAGGGCCACGTTCATCCGTTGATTGCGGAAACACAACGTTTCGGCCGGCGTCTCCATGTATTCAGATGTGAACGCCATGTAGCGCCGCCACGGAAACCCAAGGGTCCGACGGACGTCTCCTCCGGTGACATCGGTCTGGCTCGTCGCCAGAGGCCAGGCTCCGGCTATTTAAGGCAGACGGATGGCGTCTCGAAACCCTAGCCACACCCTCCTCTTTCTTGGACTATCCAGATCCATGCCACAGATAGCGGCGCTCGCAGGCGGCGCGATCCCAGAAATGGAGACGGAGATGGAGGTCTACTCCTGTGCCCCGAACACCAAGAGGGCGAGGCTCGCGCGACCGGCGACGCCTTCCTCTGGTGGTTTGGCGGTAGCGGCTGGAAGCGGCGAGGGTGCGCCTACCGGATCCGAGGATCAAGAAGATCAGTCTGGTCCCGACCGCATCAGCAACCTACCAGACAGTGTCCTCGGTGAGGTCATATCCCGTCTGTCCACTAAGGAAGGCGCTCGCACTCAAATCCTCGCACGTCGGTGGTGCCCTGTTTGGCGTGCCGCTCCTTTGAATCTGGACTGCCGTGAGATCCCTGTCCCACATCTTTTTAACCCTCTAGATCAAGTACATTTCGAGTTGGTCACCGTGAACTCCGCCACACCGGAGGAACTCGTCCGCGTAACATACACTGGAACTTTTTTTAGAGGATAACATGTTGGTGAAGATAATTCCTATGATGATTCGTACCTTCCAAAGGCCATCCTCTCCGGGCGTCAGAGTGCAGTTCACCGCCTCTGCATTCTGGCGTCCTACCTCGACTGCAGTCACTCCACGGTCGACGACTGGCTTCGATCCCCAAGACTGAACAATCTCCAGGTGCTCGAGTTTTACTACCTATTCCCACCATGCTTGAGACAACATGACATAGGGCCATTCTCATGCCCTTCGCTCATGCCATCACCACCAACATTAAACCCTCAGATTTCCTCCTCTCTCCAAACCATTGCCTTTGCTCTTTGCAAGTTACCAGACAATTATGTACGGGTGCTTAAACTACCACTGCTCAGGAGACTCTCGCTAGTAGATGTTGATGTATCAGACGTCTCATTACAAAGCATCATCAGCTCTACTTCTCCTACACTTGAGTCTCTGCTGCTTGTTTGGACAGTCAGGCACCATTCCATCAGAATAAACTCACCTAACCTTATAAGCATCAGCATTTCTGGTTACTATGGTAAAATTGTTATAGAAGATGCCTCGTCACTTCAACGGTTGCTTTGTGATGGTGATTGCAAAAAGTTGCGGATAGTTATCACCTCTGCACCTAAATTGCAGGTCATGGGAAAATTATCTAATATTTTCTGTGAATCTGGCATCACAAATGACCGTATAAATATTCAGGGTACTGACTTTCAACAATACTTTCACCTCCATTCATTGGTACGGACAAGTTCCATGCAATTCAACTTTACTCTACTAATATTATGTTTTACTCTACATGAAGTGTTTGCCGACAGTCAGCACATCCACAGCGGTTCATTCTATCAAGACGTTGTCTATCAGCATGGATTATGACCTGCACATAATCTTTTCCTTGGTGGAACACTTCCGAAGCTTGGAAAACTTGTATATCGAGGTGATGCTTCTCACACAGATTGTAAAACACATACCATGCATGGTGCAGAACTCCATTCAACAAAAGGAAAACTTGTATGTAATGGACAAAGGTGTATATAGTCATGGACGAGTATTAGGACAAAACTAAAAAGAAAGCTTTTATTACAATAGAGGTTATAGACTTATTGCTTCCAGCAGAATCACTCTTTATCGAGCTTAACCATTTCAAATATTCATGTTTATTCAGGAAATAACACCTAATGAAGAAAGTCTTGCGAATGACTGTTCTTGCAAGCACCATCATGACGTTCATTTGAAGTCACTGACGCTGGAAAGCTATGTTCAATGCAACAAAAGCATTCGATTTGCAACATTCTTTATTCTCAACGCAGCACAGCTGCAGACTATGAGGATCAACTTTCTTCTTCAGGAACACTTCACGGAAGAATTCTACAAACAGCAACAAGACGTGCTTCAGTGGGACAAAAAGGCTTCTAAACATGCTTGCCTTAGGTTGTCGCCAAGTTGCAACCACGGGAACTTGGATCTAAGGCACACATGTGTTGAGCACCTGGATTTAAAGGATCCATTCATTTGTAAGTGCTGAAAACAGTGCTGGAGTTAGATGTTCCCGCCACTTTTCGGTTTTGGAATTTACGTAGGTGTGCTGAAACAATGCCCATACCTTTTTTTCTCAATCTGTAACCTTACCAACAGCGAACTCGGTATTTCGGTAGATTGCTAAACGGTCTTTTGCTCATGCCCTACATTTCATTAACTAAAAGGGCTTCAAGTCTCTGCATCCACGGCTATGTACATTTGTGAATTTCTGTGTTTCAATGATAAGGGTCACAGGAAAGGGCATCAAATCCGCAAAAGGCATCGTGTGGTATTATATATAGTCATGCTCGCTTGTGCTAGAGTTTGTGTTCCGAATGATTCAGTGAACCACGGTTTGTGAGCAAACACACAGACCATAATGACTTCATAGAAAAGTGATTTGAGACGCACTGTTCTACCTGTCACACATGCACGACCATGGCAAATGCACGGTTTGCCACGAACCACACAACGGCCGTGAAGTGATACGACGGGACACAGGCACGCCCGTGATTCCACGTGCTTTAGTAGTACATAAAGACATAATTCTTTCCCAGGAAACGGTGGAAACCTACTGCCAAGCACTATATGCATTTGTAAAACAGAAACGCAAACACAACCATGACCCATTGTGTTTGAAATCGTTGCATCACAGAAGCATCGCAAGCATGGTTATGCACACGAGGTACGGTTAGGCACAGTGCAGGGACATAATTGTAGATGTCACCGCTGTTGCGCGTTTTTTAAAACCACGGTCTTGCAATCTTTCTGTTTTAGTGTTTCAGTAATTAGGGTCACAGCCACGGGCGTCGAATCCACAAAGGCATCATGTGTTATTAAATAGAGTCATGTTCACCTGTGTTTGCGTTCCGAATGATTCAGTCAACTTGTTCAGACGGAGAAGCACGAACGAGCAGCCCACGAAGGCATACTTTAATATTAGGCAGGGTCACAATCATGCGTTTATTGCGCATGGTCGATGGTATTACGCAGAGTCATGCTCGCCTGCGAGACTCGATCAGACGAAGATGCACGGGCGTCTAGCCCACGGAACTGAACCTTTGTCTTACGCACAGCCATGCACATTTACTCTATGAAGCACAGAATTGCCTATACGAGAGACACTGATTTTAAAAGCTTATTTCTTTGTATTTAAAAGGACAGACGTGAAGTCCATAGAGACACGGTTCTTTCTTGATAAAGTCTCTGCAGCCATGGTTATGTGCGTTTGTGACTTTTTGTATTTTAGTGATAAGGGTCGTTGTCGGTGTCAAAACCGGCGGATCTCGGGTAGGGGGTCCCGAACTGTGCGTCTAGGCCGGATGGTAACAGGAGGCAAGGGACACGAAGTTTTACCCAGGTTCGGGCCCTCTTGATGGAGGTAAAACCCTACGTCCTGCTTGATTAATATTGATGATATGGGTAGTACAAGAGTAGATCTACCACGAGATCAGGTAGGCTAAACCCTAGAAGCTAGCCTATGGTATGATTGTTGTTTGTATGTTGTCCTACGGACTAAAACCCTCCAGTTTATATAGACACCGGAGAGGGTTAGGGTTACACAAAGTCGTTACAATGGTAGGAGATCTACATATCCGTATCCCCAAGCTTGCCTTCCACGCCAAGGAAAGTCCCTTCCGACACGGGACGAAGTCTTCAATTCTTGTATCTTCATAGTCCAGGAGTCCGGCTGAAGGTATAGTCCGGCCATCCGGACACCCCCTAATCTAGGACTCCCTCAGTAGCCCCTAACCAGGCTTCAATGATGACGAGTCCGGCGCGCAGGATTGTCTTCGGCATTGCAAGGAGGGTTCCTCCTCCAAGTACTCCATAAGAAGATTTTGAAACACAAGAGATAGTGGTCCGACTCTGCAAAATAAGTTTCCACATATTGCCATAGAGAGAATAATATTTACACAAATCTAATCCGCTGATGTATTCCATCGTGTAACACACCACGACCAAGTCTTTATTCGAATCGTTTTATTATCCCGCCTCAGTGCGTCATGCAAGGCGGTTTCCTTGGCACGTCTTGTTGAAGCAGAGATCGTGTCCCCTTATTCCAGGATTCTCATCAATACGGGCGTGGGTAACCCAACCGCGCCATTTGATTTACGGCGCTTGGGGATAAGCAACTTTTACCAGGCTGGTGGGGACACATAGTTGCGTCCACCCATATAAGGGGATAAGGATCCACCTTTTCACCTACGCCTTCTTCCTCCTTTGCCTATCCATTCTTGCGCACTCAAGCTCCAGCGCCCAAGTCCGCACTCCCCACCTCAACCTTCTCCAGCCATGTCCGGAGCGGGAGGCAAGTGGATGGTCTCCTCCGTCACGGAGGGACACATCAAAAGACTAAGGAAGGCCGATACTTGATCTAACGACATTGCGCACTCACTTTCCTGAAGAGGGGTAAGCTCATCCCCACCCCTAGGCCCATGAGAGGTGTGTTCCTCCCCCCATTTCCTCCGCGGACTGGGCTTCCCTCTCCACCCATTTGTCTGGGGGGCTCATGTTCTACTATGGCCTGGATTTCCACGATCTGGCCCCGAACTTTGTCCTCAACATCTCGGCGTTTAATCGTCATGTGCGAGGCTTTCCTCTGCATCCCGCCCCCCATTTCGGCCTATGGCTCAAGACTTTCAATGTCAAGCCGAAGGTGTTGCGCGGCAACCAGGCGGAGTGCGGAGGCACCATGGTGGGCAAGATGCCAACGTCTTATGGCTCGAGGGCTCCTTTGTGGAGACCCTGAAGGGGTGCAATCGGGGGTGTACATCACCGAGCCACGCGACCCTGAATGGGTCGCAGCCCCCGAGTTCGATCCGACCCCCCACGCGGCTCACCTGCCTGGAAGGAGACGGGCCCTGTCGTGGGGGTAAAAAAGAGAGCTGACCGGACTCCAAACATGCATCCAAACCCTGTGGACAAGAAGCTCAAACTTGTCAACGTAGTCCAGGTTATGCTCATCCGCCGGATTCTCCCATGTCAACAACGGCTTTCAACCTCTGGGAGTTTGACCTGGCGCGGGCACCGAACTCTGAGCAGGCTCTTCGACATGACGTACGAAGATGCCTGGAAGGTGCTTTTCAAGGGCGCCGAGGCCCCCACATCCGGCTACCGAAGGATCGCGGATTCAGTACGCAGCGTCACGCCTCATGCGGGTAAGCTGTTTTTACCTTTTACAGGGTATCAGTTTTTCATAGTTTGACTCCATGCGGATCTAAGCTTCCTTACCTTTGGACAGGAATTGGCAGGAGACGTCCGGACAGATCAACTGTCCGGCTCCTTTGCCCGAAGGCCCAGCGGACGCTCGTTTGGCGAAGCTGCTGGTTCCGGCACCCCATGTGGTGCCGAAGAAGAAGGCCACGGGGACTCGAAAGAGTGCCCGCGCCTGGAGGTGTCGGATCCCTCATCCGACGACTCCAAGACGCACTCCTCCCATGAAGACGAGGGGAGGAAGAAGAGACCCCTCCCCCTCCAGCGGGGGAAGGGAGAAAAGGAAGGCCGCCCCAACTGGGGAGGCCGAAGGGTCCAAGAAGGGGAAAACCCTTCCTCCGGACTACTCCACCGACGCCGACGACGGTTGAGAGGAGTGGCCGCTCAGGGCCATGCCCCTGGCTAAATTGTAAGTATCCGGATACCAGAGTAATTCATAGTATTCCTTTATTGCACAGCTTTCCCTTATGTCGAATATGTTTATGCAGCCCACCCAAAGATCGGCTCGACGCGTCGTCGAGCGTTCACTGGACTCGTCGGATGTGAATTCGCTTCCGACGGCTTCCTCCCCCCGCCTACGGGGACGACACCGAAGTGTGTCCCAACAGGTTCCAAGCTGGGAGGAGGTGGTCCTGAGGTGGCCGCAAGGCGACCTCCCGGACTCCAGGAGTAAAGGGGATAAAACCCCCCAGGGCTCCAAGTCCGGCCCTAGGCCGGATACCGCTCCAGAACCTTCAAAGGTTCTAGAGTCCGGCGGGCGACCTCCTTCCAAGAGGAGCAAGCCCATCGTGCCGGTGACCCCCGTCCAACCGGAGGCACCAGACAATCTGTTGGAGGTGCTCAAAGGCGTCTCCATCGACGAGGAGCACCGCACCATTATGAGTGCGGTGGCCCAGAAGGTTCAGTCCACCAAGAGCGGACCGACTGAAGCTTGTACTAGCCTTTTAACAGGCTTTGAGGTAAGTAAGGAATGTGTAAATAATATTACCGCATAGACAGTAGCCCCTGATGCTCTGTTTGGCATTCGGGAAGAAAAGCCGAATAGAGGATCAAAATGAAATTCACAGGAGTCTAACAAAAAGGAGTCAATATGCGTATGCAGGCTTCTCTGCTGGCGTCCGCTGCACTGACTGCGGAAGTGGACACGCTAAAGCAGAACCTCGAGCTGTCCGAGCAAGAGCTCGGGCGTGCCAAGAAGTAGCTCGAGGAGATGGAAGGTAAGAAATACCTTGTTTTAAATATATATATAAAAAGTGCAATTGCAAAAAATGACAGGATCATCATGGCTATTGTAGGGGCCACGTCTGAGGTGGCGACCCTTAAGCAAGCGCTGGTCGAGGCCGAGAATAGGGCGGCCACGGAGCGCACCGAGCGGGAGAAGTATGAGGCCGAGGTTGGCAAGGTGCGGCAAGAGCTCCAGGCTCTCATGGAAAAACATGAGAGTTTGGAGCTTGACTCAAAGACGCGGGCATCCGAGCTCGCGGTGGCTATTGAAAATGCCAAGTCTGCCAAGGCCGAATCCCAGAAGACCCTCCAGGAGTTGGATGAGGTGAAAAAGATAGCGGCGGGTAAGGCATTCTTTATGCAAACCAAACACATAAACGTAAGTTACTTGTTACTTACCCGAATCCGGAGCTCTCCAGGAGCATTCGCAGATCTTCCCCGTAGCGTGTCTGATGCCCGCATTCTATCGAGCCAAGGAGGGCAGCTCGACGGAGAAGGTGTTCTGGTCTCAGTATTGTGACCCCCGATTTAATCGTACACTAATCATGCACACAAACATGTACGATCAAGATCAGGGACTCACGGGAAGATATCACAACCTAAAAGTAAAATAAGTCATACAAGCATCATTAATACAAGCCAGGGGCCTCGAGGGCTCGAATACAAGTGCTCGATCATAGACGAGTCAGCGGAAGCAACAATATCTGAGTACAGACATTAAGTTAAACAAGTTGCCTTAAGAAGGCTAGCACAAACTGGGATACAGATCGAAAGAGGCGCAGGCCTCCTGCCTGGGATCCTCCTAACTACTCCTGGTCCTCGTCAGCGGGCTGCACGTAGTAGTAGGCACCTCCGGTGTAGTAGGGGTCGTCGTCGACGGTGCGTCTGGCTCCTGGGACTCCAGCATCTGGTTGCGACAACCAGAAAGAAAGGAAAGGGGAAAAAAGGTGGAGAAAGCAACCGTGAGTACTCATCCAAAGTACTCGCAAGCAAGGATCTACACTACATATGCATGGGTATATGTGTAAAGGGCCATATCAGTGGACTGAACTGCAGAATGCCAGAATAAGAGGGGGATAGCTAATCCTGTCGAAGACTACGCTTCTGGTAGCCTCCGTCTTGCAGCATGTAGAAGAGAGTAGATTGAAGTCCTCCAAGTAGCATCTCCAAGTATCATCTCCAAGTAGCATCTCCAGTAGCATCGCATAGCATAATCCTACCCGGCAATCCTCTCCTCGTCGCTCTGTAGAAAAGCGATCACCGGGTTGTCTGTGGAACTTGGAAGGGTGTGTTTTATTAAGTATCTGGTTCTAGTTGTCATAAGGTCAAGGTACAACTCCAAGTCGTCCTGTTACCGAAGATCACGGCTATTCGAATAGATTAACTTCCCTGCAGGGGTGCACCAACTTACCCAGCACGCTTGATCCCATTTGGCCGGACACACTTTCCTGGGTCATGCCCGGCCGTGGAAGATCAACACGTCCAGCCCCACCTAGGCACAACAGAGAGGTCAGCACGCCGGTCTAAACCTAAGCGCGCAGGGGTCTGGGCCCATCGCCCTGAGCACACCTGCACGTTGCGTGGGCGGCCGGAAGCAGACCTAGCCTAGCAGGCGTTCCAGTCCAATCCGGCGCGCGCCGCTCTGTCACTGACGTCTGAAGTGCTTCGGCTGATACCACGACGTCGGGATGCCTATAACTACTCCCGCGTAGATGGTTAGTGCATATAGGCTCGTAACCAACTCAGATCAAATACCAAGATCTCGTTAAGCGTGTTAAGTATCCGCGAACGCCGAACAGGGCCAGGCCCACCTCTCTCCTAGGCGGTCTCAACCTGCCCTGTCGCTCCGCCACAAAGATCCACACAGAGGGCCGTCGGGACAAAGGTCCTTTCAGCCCCCAATCCATGAATCACTCGCGGGTACTCTTCGAGCTGACCCGACTTTAGTCACCATCTGTATAGTATGTATGTATGTATAGTATATACCCGTGATCACCTCCCGAGTGATCACGTCCCAATAGTATAGCAAGGCAGACTGACAAGAATGTAGGGCCAATGATGATAAACTAGCATCCTATACTAAGTATTTAGGATTGCAGGTAAGGTATCAACAGATGTAGCAACAATGTCAGGCTATGCATCAGAATAGGATTAACGGAAAGCAGTAACATGCTACACTACTCTAATGCAAGCAGTATAGAGAAGAGTAGGCGATATCTGGTGATCAAGGGGGGGGGCTTGCTTGGTTGCTCTAGCAAGAGAGAGGGGTCGTCAACGCCGTAGTCGAACTGGGGGTCGCCGGCAGTCTTGGGGTCTATCGGAAAGAAGTAACGGAGAGGGAACACAATAAATAATAGAGCAATCAAAGCATCACAAAGCGTAACAAGACAATACGCGGTGTTCGGTGTGCCCTAACGCGGTAGTAGTTGATATCGGTGAAGGGGGAAAAACATCCGGGAAAGTATTCCCGGTGTTTCGTGTTTTCGGACAGATGAACTGGACGGGAAAGTTGTGTGTTTGCTATGCTAGGGATGTGTGGCGGACGAACGGGTTGCGTATCTGGATTCGTCTCGTCGTTCTGAGCAACTTTCATGTACAAAGTATTTTCATCCGAGTTACGGATTATTTTATATTAAATTTTAAAGTTTTATGTCATTTTTAGAATTAACAGAATTAATTAAACCGAAAATCATTTTATCACGTCATCGTGATGTCAGCATGACATCAACGGTCAACTGTGGACTTTGACTAGTCAACAGACCACTCAGTCCCACATGTCATTGTCTAAGGATAACTAAACAGGTTTAATTAGTTTAACTAGTGATTAGGTTAGTCTAAACAGAATTAATTAAGTTAATTAATTTAGTTAATTAATTAATTAACATTTTTATTTATTTATTTTTATTACTTTTTTTTCTGGGGCTGTGGGCCCCTCGTGTCATAGAGTCAAGGCCTTAACGGGCGCGGGCAGTGGGCTAACGGGGCTTCGCCCCGGTCGTGCAGGCGCGTGCGCCGGGCGCCTTAGCGCGCGGACAGGGGGAAAGGGGACGGCGTGTGGTCCGGCACCGGCGACCGTGGCCGGTGCAGGGCGGCGCGTCGAGGTAGCAGGGGCCTCGAGCGAGCGCAAGAGGGGAGGCGCAGGGCAAAGCCTGGCGGGGGCGTGCGGGGGCTCAGTAAGGCTGGACCGGCGAGCAGGTAACGGCGGTCGAGCCATGGAGCAGCGCAGGAGAGCGAGGGGAAGGCTCGGGAGAGTACGGCGGGGTGGCCGCGGACAGCCATGGCGGGGCGGCAGGGCTCGTGGTTCATCGCGAAGAGGACGCCGACGCGGGCAGGTGCAGCCACGGCGGCGTGAGCCGTGTCGGGGAGAAGGAACAGGGGAGTGGGCACAGTAGCAGTGGGCAAGCGGGGCGCGCACGGGGCGTGCGTGTGCGCTGGGCGTGGCCGACGGTGCGTGACTGGCGACCGGGAGACGTGCAGGAGCAGGCGCAAAGAGGAAAGAGGAGGCCAAAGGCCTCACCAGCGTTGCAGGGGTTCGTTCGTCGAGGCTTGGGGAAGCCGGCGTGGGGGAAGACGAGGAGGCCTCCAGCGACGGCTGTGATGGGGTCGGGGCGGTCCGGCGAGCGACGAGGGTCGGTGAAGGCCGTTGGGGAGGAGGACGAGGATGCGAGCCGGCGGATCCGACGATGAAGCACGGTGGTGGGGCGCGGGATCCACAGGCGGCAACGGCGACATCGGCGGGGCGCGGTCGGGGTTGAGCCCCGATCTAGATCAGGGGGCGAGAGGGAGGAGAGAGTGGGGTGGGTATCGTGCGGGGGGGGGGCGGGGAGTGTGTGCGCTGGGGGCTAGGGTTTCGGGTGTGAGGCCATATAGGCCAGGGGGTTAGGTGGGCTAGTTGGGTTGGCCTAGCTGCCAGATGGGCTGGTTGGCCAGTGCGGGGGGGCCCTTTTTATTTGTTTTTGCTGCTTTCTTTTCTTTCTATTTATTTTCCTTTTCTGTTTTCTGTTTTACTTTAGTTCCTCTTTTATTTTAGTTTTGTAAACTATAAAAGTAGTCCCTAATTTAGGGTTAGTAAATAGGCTACTGCCACATAAGTTTGGGCAACTAAATAAAATAGTTTAATATTTTATTTTATTTTAAAAGGCATTCAACTAATTGTTTTTGCTATTGTTTAAAATATTTTTAGAGTACTAAACCTTTTCTAAAAATGTGGTTTCTCCACCATACTTACCTATGCATTATTTGGCTCACCCCGAACATTTTAGTTTTAATATTTGAAAACTTTTATTGTTTGCTTGATTTTGAATTTGAATTTGAATCGGTTTCAAACTAACGCGAGATTAGCATGAGTACTCGAGGTGACGTGGCATCATTAGTAGATGGTTACTGTAGCTTAATTATCCGGGCGTCACAATTCTCCTCCACTACAAGAAATCTCGTCCCGAGATTTAAGAGGTAGTGAAAGGGGGGAAGGTTTGGTAACAAATCTAGCGGGTCTTCCCATGCTGGCTTGCTCTTCTCGAAGAGGCCGGTCCAATACATTGATGTCTTCATTTCTCTGCTTCAGGTCATCATGATGAAGTGAGCGTCCTTTCTTCAGGAACTCCATCGTACTGACGAAAGAATAAAGGGTGGGCATTCTGGGAAAACGGACCTCGGCAAGGTTGACTATCGGGTCGACAACATCGAGCAAGGTGGCGGAAAGTAACTCTCGAATCGAAACTTAAGAAAATATGGAGAGCAAAGTAAGGAGGTATCTTGGGAAGTTTCGAGCGGGCAAGCAATCGTTCGATGCCTGTTATAGGGCGTGAAACGGTCAAAGCAACGGGATTAAGTATTGTGTCCGATATCAGACCTGAAGGTGGCTCATGAATTACATATGAGGCCATGCGCGAGGAACAACCTTGGGAATAGGGGGTGTACAGGAGAGTCAGGTTTCGATCCTGTGGAACTTGTGGGTTATGGGCCCACCATGTAGGAAGGGCGTTGACATCTTGCACATTCATGATGGCAAGGCATGTCAAAGGGTAGCCTGTCAGTTATGTCAGCAACAACGTCGCGGTACCAAGGGCGAGGGACAAAGAGAACCATTTTCCTGCTCGTTGAAATGAGGCGGGCCAATAGGCAAAGTTCTCTCCCATCGGTGGTTACCGAAATGTTATCAACAATAGTAACAGGGTCTTACTGAGAGAGTTATACACCGAGATGTTTGCACAAGCAGGGAATTATTACTGCTTATATCATATAGATCACAGTAAGGGTTTAAGCAAACCAACGGAAAGGAAAAGTGGTTATCAGGTTTAAACAGAACAATGGAAAGGAAAATGTGTATACACACATATTTTGGGGGTATATCCTTCCCAAGGACAAGCAGAGCATGATATCCATGACAGGATACAAAGTAGAAAACCAATTAGGTAAGTGTGGAATCTCATGATATTAGCCATACAACGGTGTTTGGATAATTGATAAAGAAAATTTAGCATGGTGCTTCAAATGTTCTTATTGAAGATCGGAATACCACAGACATGCTTCGAGATAGCATTGACATGGTCTTCAAGCAAAGGTCGGACTTTGGATACACAAAGGATCCATCAGGAACAACTTGTAGAATAAGTTTTACAATTTCCTCATAAAAGAATGGGTAACATTGCTAAAGAGGATACTATAACAATAGGTCCTCCGGTCAAGTGTGCTAGGCATGACATCACCTTACCAGGTCATACAAGGACCAATGTTATAACTCTTGAAAATATGCTCCAACCATCATATCCGACCGAGGTTCAGATCTGATTGGTGTTAGGATACCTCAGACTCAGGATGCCCGAGAAGAGAAGGTGCAAAACAAATTGACGAGATGACATGACAAGATTCTCGGGAAATGTACAATGGAAGTGAGTTCCGAAAAAAAGAGTTCAACAATAAACCAAGGAGAAGACGAGGAGTTGGCTGATGGACTCAGCGACTATTCATCGAGATTAACAAAAGATAGATTTCCACAATGATGTGAACAAGGTGGCAACACTTGTCAGATCAAATGATATAATGATGTATGCTCGATGAAAACATACACAAATAATTATTGGTTGAAAGGGGCACCCTAAATATGGGCTGGGTTGCACGACCAACGTCGGAATGGAAATTTAGCAACCAGCACACTACATTGGAATTATTGTCCATTAACTCCGAAGTAGCAAGGTTGCTAGAGATATTAAATTCTCATAAGAGAGTTCACTCAACACGGGGACCAAGAGAAGAATTATGATGGTGAGAAGCATCACTGTATCAAGAATTCCTTAAGAGGTGGTGAAACTCTCACGACATTCTTGACATAAAAGATGGTAATACTCCAATGTAAAGAAGAACAATTGCTGGATAGTAAGGAACTCAAGGTATAACACAAAACAAGAACAAGTTTGTGTTGGAGGAAAGGTAGTAGAGTGGTCGATGATAACACCAATCATCCAGGGCAAGGATTATCTTTCTCATCATGAATTCCATTGATATCCTGTAAGAGCTCAGAATGCTGATGATGAGCACGACACATTTGTCGAGAGAATTCATGAAGGTGTAATCAATTGGCGATGACATCAGGTCAAAGGAACGATGAAGCAAAAGGTTATTGAAACCATGGGTACGACACAAACTCCAAAGCAAGCTTGCTGTCGAAAGCGAAATGATATGATGAGGAAGATCGACATAAGCTTAGCTCATCGTCAAAAATTGTGCTCTAGTAAGAAGGACCAGGTAGCACAGTTAAAATCGGCACGGCAAGGATATAGCCAAACAGGCTAGGAATGACGTGATCGAGTTCAAACTCGTAAGTAATGAAGGTTACGAAGAGTTGTTTAACCGCGATGCGGACTCGAGTCAGTTATCGATGTCTTTGAGTGTTTAATAACTCAGAGCCCGTGAAAAATTGGAATCAATGAGAATGTAGCACTTGATGAAGAACTCATAAGAAGTTATGCAGTTCCGTGATAATCTTGAGATACCAGGGGGTAATACTCGACGACAAATCAAAGTAGAGGTTGGACTGGGTATTACTCCGCAGAAGACAAGTGCTTAAACTTGCACAAGAAATGGTATTTAAAGGAGAACATGGTCAGAACCACAATTGCAAAAGGCTAGATCCCAGATATAAGATGAACTTATACCAAAGGAATAATTATTATTTCAAGAAGCTTCCATGATAGGATCTGCATCGTGTCCATGGGCATGAACACAAAGGTTCAAGGTCGACTCCCACTTCCTCAACGCATAACCTTCCATTCACTTCTCATTTTTCGGAGAAGTTGTAATGTTTAAACTTTATCCAGCAAAACACTGGAAGAGTATGACTCGTGAAAATTTTCGAGTTCACACATATTAAGGAGGGCATAGGTTCAACCCATCAAGGGAACGTATACCATCAACTTTAGGGGTAAATAACTCAAGCTCGGAAGCAGAGCATGTTTGACCAAAGGAGAGGATACAAATTACCAAAGGCATTATGTATTAGGGAGGATTCACAAGGCGGTAAAATATAAAAGTCGAATAATAATCCCACAAAGGATTAGACGGTCCATAGTAGAGCTGATGTGAGCATCGGCACACAATCAGATAAAGGAACAATGCAAAGGCATCTGATTATAGAACATCTGAATAATCCGATGCTTAGATAACAAAGGAATCATGATTTCCAAAATGAAGGATCAGAAGCAGACGCTCTGATCAAGGATGGATAAACTGAATAGTCCCGAGGCACAATCGACGACAAATAGTTTGGTCGAGAACCAGCTCATGTTCAAAATGACGTCTGAGCCGGAAAGATAATTTAGAAGGGTCAATTGATGATTTTGTGTATTCGCACACATCTTGAATCAATGGGATCAAAATGATAGTGTCAAAAGATACTAATGAATATTGCTAGTGATATGGGAGCATCCATAATGTAAGCATACAAGTATTTGCAGAGCAATAGTTCAAAGAGGATGCTCAGAAGGTCGAATAGCATTTGGAAGACTTTTATGAAACACATGAACAACTGGGATGAGCGGATACTGGACAAGTGCGAGGATTTATTTGAAGGGGTATTCATGTGGCAAGAACTGCTAGGCAGTAGGCACAAAGTATTCTCGAAATAATAGAGGAAACTTTGGGGTATCTTGTAATACAAGATCAATGGGGGATGATCGTATGAATGGCAAGTGTAAGTAGTTATCCATAAGGATTTATCGGTGGTCGGGAATAGCAAAAGTGATGGCACAAAGTCTCGAGAGAATATCAAAGAGTATCTTCGGAATCTTCTGGTCAAGCAGGCCATCATCTGGAATGAGGGGCTCTCCGGGTGAAAGTGATAACGAGATCCTAATGTTAGATTTAGCAAAATTCATTTAACCCGAATAGAAGAGAGATCAGAGTCCCAGAGTATAGACAAGGAGTAAAAGATCTTAATACCACCCAATGGCGACGTGGGCCCATGGGCCGCACAGCCATGTTAGTAAAAGTTTTGTAAAGTCTAGACTCGACTTCGGCCAAGGAGTTGGAAGGGGGATTCCTACAGGCAGTCGGCTCTGATACCAACTTGTGACGCCCCCGATTTAATCGTACACTAATCATGCACGCAAACATGTATGATCAAGATCAGGGACTCACGGGAAGATATCACAACACAACTCTAAAAGTAAAATAAGTCATACAAGCATCATTTGTACAAGCCAGGGGCCTCGAGGGCTCGAATACAAGTGCTCGATCATAGACGAGTCAGCGGAAGCAACAATATCTGAGTACAGACATAAGTTAAACAAGTTTGCCTTAAGAAGGCTAGCACAAACTGGGATACAGATCGAAAGAGGCGCAGGCCTCCTGCCTGGGATCCTCCTAACTACTCCTGGTCGTCGTCAGCGGGCTGCACGTAGTAGCAGGCACCTCCGGTGTAGTAGGGGTCGTCGTCGACGGTGGCGTCTGGCTCCTGGACTCCAGCATCTGGTTGCGACAACCAGAAAGAAAGGAAAGGGGAAAAAAGGGGGAGAAAGCAACCGTGAGTACTCATCCAAAGTACTCGCAAGCAAGGATCTACACTACATATGCATGGGTATATGTGTAAAGGGCCATATCAGTGGACTGAACTGCAGAATGCCAGAATAAGAGGGGGATAGCTAATCCTGTCGAAGACTACGCTTTTGGCAGCCTCCGTCTTGCAGCATGTAGAAGAGAATAGATTGAAGTCCTCCAAGTAGCATCTCGAAGTATCATCTCCAAGTAGCATCTCCAGTAGCATCGCATAGCATAATCCTACCCGGCGATCCTCTCCTCGTCGCCCTGTAGAAAAGCGATCACCGGGTTGTCTGTGGAACTTGGAAGGGTGTGTTTTATTAAGTATCCGGTTATAGTTGTCATAAGGTCAAGGTACAACTCCAAGTCGTCCTGTTACCGAAGATCACGGCTATTCGAATAGATTAACTTCCCTGCAGGGGTGCACCAACTTACCCAGCACGCTTGATCCCATTTGGCCGGACACACTTTCCTGGGTCATGCCCGGCCGCGGAAGATCAACACGTCACAGCCCCACCTAGGCACAACAGAGAGGTCAGCACGCCGGTCTAAACCTAAGCGTGCAGGGGTCTGGGCCCATCGCCCTGAGCACACCTGCACGTTGCGTGGGCGGCCAGAAGCAGACCTAGCCTAGCAGGCGTTCCAGTCCAATCCGGCGCGCGCCGCTCTGTCGCTGACGTCTGAAGTGCTTCGGCTGATACCACGACGCCGGGATACCCATAACTACTCCCGCGTAGATGGTTAGTGCGTATAGGCTCGTAACCAACTCAGATCAAATACCAAGATCTCGTTAAGCGTGTTAAGTATCCGCGAACGCCGAACAGGGCCAGGCCCACCTCTCTCCTAGGCGGTCTCAACCTGCCCTGTCGCTCCGCCACAAAGATCCACACAGAGGGCCGTCGGGACAAAGGTCCTTTCAGCCCCCAATCCATGAATCACTCGCGGGTACTCTTCGAGCTGACCCGACTTTAGTCACCATCTGTATAGTATGTATGTATGTATAGTATATACCCGTGATCACCTCCCGAGTGATCACGGCCCAATAGTATAGCAAGGCAGACTGACAAGAATGTAGGGCCAATGATGATAAACTAGCATCCTATACTAAGTATTTATGATTGCAGGTAAGGTATCAACAGATGTAGCAACAATGTCAGGCTATGCATCAGAATAGGATTAACGGAAAGCAGTAACATGCTACACTACTCTAATGCAAGCAGTATAGAGAAGAGTAGGCGATATCTGGTGATCAAGGGGGGGGGCTTGCCTGGTTGCTCTGGCAAGAGAGAGGGGTCGTCAACGCCGTAGTCGAACTGGGGGTCGCCGACAGTCTTGGGGTCTATCGGAAAGAAGTAACGGAGAGGGAACACAATAAATAACAGAGCAATCAAAGCATCACAAAGCGTAACAAGACAATACGCGGTGTTCGGTGTGCCCTAACGCGGTAGTAGGTGATATCGGTGAAGGGGGAAAAACATCCGGGAAAGTATTCCCGGTGTTTCGTGTTTTCGGACAGATGAACCGGACGGGAAAGTTGCGTGTTTGCTATGCTAGGGATGTGTGGCAGACGAACGGGTTGCGTATCTGGATTCGTCTCGTCGTTCTGAGCAACTTTCATGTACAAAGTATTTTCATCCGAGTTACGGATTATTTTATATTAAATTTTAAAGTTTTATGTCATTTTTAGAATTAACAGAATTAATTAAACCGAAAATCATTTTATCACGTCATCATGATGTCAGCATGACACCAACGGTCAACTGTGGACTTTGCCTAGTCAACAGACCACTCGGTCCCACATGTCATTGTCTAAGGATAACTAAACAGGTTTAATTAGTTTAACTAGTGATTAGGTTAGTCTAAACAGAATTAATTAAATTAATTAATTTAGTTAATTAATTAATTAACATTTTTATTTATTTATTTTTATTACTTTTTTTTTCTGGGGCTGTGGGCCCCTCGTGTCATAGAGTCAAGGCCTTAACGGGCGCGGGCACTGGGCTAACGGGGCTTCGCCCCGGTCGTGCAGGCGCGTGCACCAGGCGCCTTAGCGCGCGGACATGGGGAAAGGGGACGGCGTGTGGTCCGGCACCGGCGACCGTGGCCGGGGCAGGGCGGCGCGGCGAGGTAGCAGGGGCCTCGAGCGAGCGCAAGAGGGGAAGCGCAGGGCAAAGCCTGGCGGGGGCGTGCGGGGGCTCAGTAAGGCTGGACCGGCGAGCAGGTAACGGCGGTCCAGCCATGGAGCAGCGCAGGAGAGCAAGGGGAAGGCTCGGGAGAGTACGGCGGGGTGGCCGCGGACAGCCATGGCGGGGCGGCAGGGCTCGTGGTTCGTCGCGAAGAGGACGCCGACGCGGGCAGGTGCAGCCACGACGGCATGAGCCGTGTCGGGGAGAAGGAACAGGGGAGTGGGCACAGTAGCAGTGGGCAAGCGGGGCGCGCACGGGGCGCGCGTGTGCGCTGGGCGTGGCCGACGGTGCGTGACTGGCGACCGAGAGACATGCAGGAGCAGGCGCAAAGAGGAAAGAGGAGGCCAAAGGCCTCACCAGTGTTGCAGGGGTTCATTCGTCGAGGCTTGGGGAAGCCGGTGTGGGGGAAGACGAGGAGGCCTCCAGCGACGGCTGTGATGGGGTCTGGGCGGTCCGGCGAGCGACGAGGGTCGGTGAAGGCCGTTGGGGAGGAGGACGAGGATGCGAGCCGGCGGATCCGACGATGAAGCACGGTGGTGGGGCGCGGGATCCACAGGCGGCAA